>NC_090399.1:42299486-42328475 GCF_036365525.1 Heterodontus francisci
GGAGCGAGGGGGCGAGGGGAGGTGGTGGGGAGCGAGGGGATGAGGGGCTGAGCGTCGGCGAGGGAGCGAGGGGAGGTGGTGGGGGAGCGAGGGGATGAGGGGCTGAGCGTCGGCGAGGGAGCGAGGGGAGGTGGTGGGGGGGCGAGGGGAGGTGGTGGGGGGGCGAGGGAGCGAGGGGAGTTGGTGGGGGGGCGCGAGGGTATGAGGGGAGGTGATGAGGGGGGCGAGGGAGTGAGGGGAGGTGGTGGGGGGGCGAGGGAGTGAGGGGAGGCGAGGGGCGAGGGGAGGTGGTGGGGGGGTGAGGGAGCAAGGGGAGGTGGTTGGGCGAGGGTCAGCGAGGGAGCGAGGGGAGGTGGTGGGGCGAGGGTCGGCGAGGGAGCGAGGGGAAGTGGTGGGGGCGAGGGTCGGCGAGGGAGCGAGGGAGGGTGAGGGAGCGAGGGGAAGTGGTGGGGGCAGGGGAGCGTGGGGAGGCGAGGGATCGGGGTGAGGCGGTGGGGACGAGGGAGTAAGGGGAGGTGGGGGGTGTGAGGGGAGGTTGGGGGAGCAAGGGAGTGAGGGGAGGTGGGGGGGCGAGGGAGTGAGGGGAGGAGGTGGTGGGAGTGAGGGGAGGAGGTGGGTGCGAGGGAGGGGGGAGGTGGTGGGGGCGAGGGGAGGGCGAGGGAGTGAAGGGAGGTGTTGGGGGCGACGGAGGGGGGGGAGGTGGTGTGGGCGATGGAGTGAGGGGAGGTGGTGGGAGTGAGGGGAGGTGGAGGGCGAGGTTCGGCGAGGGAGCAATGGGAGGTGGTGGGGGCGAGGGAGCGAGGGGAGGTGGCGGGGGCGGCGGCGCGAGGGGAGGTGGTGGGGGCGAGGGAGCGAGGGGAGGTGGTGGGGGTGAGGGGAGGTGGTGGGGGTGAGGGGAGGTGGGGGGGCGACGGTTGGCGAGTGGGGGTGCGAGGGTCGGCGAGGGAGCGAGGGGAGGTGGTGGGGGCGAGGGTCGGCGAGGGAGTGAGGGGAAGTGGTGAGGGCGAGGGAATGAGGGAAGGTGGGGGAGCGAGGGGAGGTGGTGGGGGCGAGGGTCGGCGAGGGAGTGAGGGGAAGTGGTGGGGGCGATGGATGGCGAGGGAGTGAGGGGAAGTGGTGGGGGCGATGGATGGCGAGGGAGTGAGGGGAAGTGGTGGGGGCGAGGGAGTGAGGGGAAGTGGTGGGGGCGAGGGTCGGCGAGGTGGCGAGGGGGCGGGGCAAATTGTTGGGGGCGAGGGAGCGAGGGGAAGTTGGTGGGGGTGAGGGAACGAGGGGAAGTGGTGTGGGCGTGGGGGGCGAGTGTCGGCGAGGGAGCGAGGGGAAGTGGTGGGGGCGAGGGAGGGGCGAGGGTCGGCGAGGGAGCGAGGGGAAGTGGTGGGGGCGAGGGTCGGCGAGGAAACGAGGGTGAGGGAGCGAGGGGAAGTGGGAGCGAGGGGAAGTGGTGGGGGCGAGGGAGACGAGGGGAAGTGGTGGGGGCGAGGGAGCGAGGGGAAGTGGTGGGGGCGAGGGAGCGAGGGGAAGTGGTGGGGGCGAGGGAGCGGGGGGAGGCGGTGGGGGGCGAGGGAGCGGGGGGAGGCGGTGGGGGGCGAGGGAGCGGGGGAAGACTGTGGGGGCGAGGGATCGGGGGGAGGTGGTGGGGGCGAGGGACCGGGGGGAGGCGGTGGGGGCGAGGGAGCGAGGGGAGGTGGGGGGAGTGAGGGGAGGTAGGGGGAGCAAGGGAGTGAGGGGAGGTGGTGGGAGTGAGGGGAGGAGGGGGGGAGGTGGTGGGGGCGAGGGGAGGGCGAGTGAGTGAGGGGAGGTGGTGGGGGCGAGGGAGCGATGGGAAGTGGTGGGGGCAAGGGTACGAGGGGAGGTGGGGTGGGCGAGGGAGCGAGGGGAGGTGGGCGAGGGAGTGAGGGGTGCTGGTGGGGGCTAGGGAGTGAGGGGAAATGGTGGGGGCGAGGGAGTGAGGGGAAATGGGGGTGAGTGAGTGAGGGGAGGTGGTGGGGGTGAGTGAGTGAGGGGAGGTGGTGGGGGCGAGGGTTTGTGGGGTTGAGGGTCGGTGAGGGAGTGAGGGGCGGTGGGGATGCGAGGGAGTGAGGGGCGGTGGGGATGCGAGGGAGTGAGGGTCGGTGGGGGGGGGTGAGAGTGAGGGCGGCGAGGGAGTGAGGGGAGGTGGGGGGCAAGTGTCAGTGAGGGAGTGAGGGGTGGTGGGGGCGTGTGAGGGAGGGGAGGTGGTGGGGGCGAGGGTCGGCGAGGGGAGATGGTGGGGCGAGGGTCGGTGGGGGGGCGAGGGGAGGTGGGGCGAGGGGAGGCGAGGGGGTGAGGGGAGGTGGGGGGCGAGGTTGCAAGGGGAGGTGGGGGGCAAGGGGAGGTGGGGGGCACGAGGGAAGGATGTGGGGGGGGGAAGGGAGTGAGGGAAGGAAGTGGGGGGGCGAGGGGAGGTGGTGGGGGGGGCGCGAGGGTACGAGGGGAGGTGCTGAGGGGGGCGAGGGAGCGAGGGGAGGTGGTGGTGAGGGAGCGAGGGGTTGTGGTGCGGGGGCGAGGGAACGAGGGGTGGTGGTGGGGGGCGAGGGAGCGAGGGGAGGTGGTGGGGGGGCGCGAGGGTACGAGGGGAGGTGATGAGGGGGGCGAGGGAGTGAGGGGAGGTGGTGAGGGGAGGCGAGGGGAGGTGGTGGAGGGGTGAGGGAGCGAGGGGAGGTGGTTGGGCGAGGGTCAGCGAGGGAGCGAGGGGAGGTGGTGGGGCGAGGGTCAGCGAGGGAGCGAGGGGAGGTGGGGGCGCGAGTGTCGGCGAGGGGAGGTGGGGCGCGAGGGTCGACGAGGGAGTGAGGGGAGTCGGGGGGCGAGGGAGTGAGGGGAGGTGGGGGGGGCGAGGGTCGGCGAGGGAGTGAGGGAAGGTGGGGGGCGAGGGTCGGTGAATGGGGAGCCGGGGCACAGTACCTCAAGGTTCTTGTACTGATTCCTCTTTCTCTCTCTCAGTCGCCCCCGTCGTGTCCTTTACCCGTCCGGGTGGTTCTAACCGGCTGTCCTGTGTCGTCACTGGGTTTTACCCTCAGGCCATCGAGGTGACTCTGTGGAGAGATGGAGTGATGATCGATGAGACCCTGTCCTCTGGGATTTTACCCAATCACGACAGAACCTACCAGATCCGGAAATGGATAGAGTTTGATCCGGAAAACCAGGCTGAGTATTCCTGTCGGGTGGAGCACAGCGGGCTGACGGAGACGATGGTGGTGATTTACGGTAAGACTGTCTCTCACTGTTAGAGGGGTCCCAGCCTCGGAGCTGGAGCATCGGAGGGAGGGTTAGTGCTGAGCTACCAGCCCGGGACAGGCTGAGGCCCAGGATACACAGTGTTTCCACCTCAGTGAGACCGTTAATGGTAAAACACAAGATATGACATTCCAAGAGCAATTTCAAGAAATACACCACAAAATTTAACGTTTAGTTTCGAGATACAGCACTGAAACAGGCCCTTCGGCCCACCGAGTCTGTGCCGACCATCAACCACCCATTTATACTAATCCTACATTAATCCCATATTCCCTACCACATCCCCACCTTCCCTCAATTCTCCTACCACCTCCCCACACTAGGGGCAATTTACAATGGCCAATTTACCTATCAACATGCAAGTCGTTGGCTGTGGGAGGAAACCGGAGCACCCGGCGGAAACCCACACCGTCACAGGGAGAACTTACAAACTCCTCACAGGCAGTATCCAGAATCGAACCTGGGTCGCTGGAGCTGTGAGGCTGCTGTGCTAACCACTGCTGTACAAAATAAGGGTGAATAATTTAAAAATTAATTCAAGATGCAAGTACACCTGGCAAGACCACATTAATTGCCACCTCTGAGTTGCTCTGAGGTGGTGATTGGTTGCCATCTTGAACTACTGCAATCCATGTGCTGAATGTGCTCCACCAGTGCTATTAGGGAGCGAGTTCCTGGACTAACGGATGGCAATGCAATCCAAATCAGGATAGTTTGTAACTTGGAGGGGAACTTTGGAGGTGATTGTGTTCCTATGTACCTACTGCCCTTATCCTTCTCGGTAGTGGAGGTTGAGAGTTTGGTACGAGCTGTAGACGTAGCTTCAGTGTGCTGCTGCAGTGCATCACGTAGATAGTATACTCTGCAGCCATGGTGGTGTAATACACATCCATTTCCCAGACATAATAGTAATTGGGAATGGAAATCCTGATAGACTTTCTCCCCCAGCTTCATAATTCAAGGAAGTCAAGATAACTAGCACACTCATCACCATTCCAATGAGATCAGATCACAGATCAAAAAGATATATTGGGGATCTTCCTGGTCCTTTTGGCTCTAAGTCTGCCAAATGATGCTTCACCTCCTGAAGGACGTGGATGAGCTTTCCGGACGTCGATGGTGGGCACTGAGGAAATGGCTTATTACCTGCACCAGCTTCCGCCCCCCCCTCCCCCCCCCCCTTTACCCCCCTTCCACTTCCCTGCTCCACCCTCTCAGCTCACCCCCTCACAACCCCGTCCCAGCCCGCCCCCCCTCGCACCATCTTCACCCCGCACCCCTCCCCCTTGCATCCCCTCCTCCCACCGGCACCATCCTACACCTGTGTAGGGGCCCCAACAACCCCACTGCCTTGTGGGCGTCTCGGGAGAGACCAAGGCTAAGGGAGTAAACCCTAACAGAAAATCCGGAGCGGAACCCCGTAGGCGGTCATGTGTCACCTTTGGCATGTTTCCGGCAGTTCCTGCAGCCATACTGGTGCCAAACGTCATGCTCTGCACTCCTTTGGACCCCACCAGAAAGGCCGAGAGGGGGGTTTTGACGACTGGGCAACTCTCAACCTCCATAAATTTGCCCAGGCGTGCGCCATGGAGAGGTCACTCCATAGTTGCCTCACAGCGACTAAAACAACACGGAAGGCAGCAGTTACGGGTTATAAGTCCAGATAAATTGGCGTAGAAACTGGGCGCCACGGGTTGCCTTTGTTGGTGGGAGAAGTCATTGCACCTCACTGGACAGCTACCGTCCGCCTCAAACCGGGCAGCCCCCGGTCAGTAAGGTTCTGTCCCGCCACAGTCTGCCTGCTTCAATGGGTGCTTGGAGCTCAGGGTCATTGCCCGAAAGGTGGACTGATACACCGCACCAAACAACATGAAAAAAGGAAAGAAGGTACCAGCCTTCGCTTTGCAAGCTGGAACGTCAGAACTATGTGTCCTGGCCTGTCGGAAGACCTTACACAAATCAACGATTCTCGGAAGACCGCCATCATTAACAACGAGCTCAGTAGATTCAATGTGGACATTGCAGCACTTCAGGAGACTCGCCTCCCCGCGAGTGGCTCTCTAGCAGAGCAAGACTACACCTTCTTCTGGCAGGGCAGGGATCCTGAAGAACCAAGACAGCATGGAGTGGGCTTCGCCATCAGAAACTCTTTGCTCAGCATGATAGAGCCTCCCTCAAATGGCTCGGAACGCATACTGTCCATCCGACTGCTCACCACCTCTGGTCCAGTACACCTACTCAGCATCTATGCTCCAACACTCTGCTCCCCACCTGAAGCTAAAGACCAGTTCTATGAACAACTCCATAACATCATTAGCAGCATCCCCAACACCGAACACCTATTCCTGCTGGGGGACTTTAATACCAGGGTTGGGGCCGACCATAACTCATGGCCCTCCTGCCTTGGGCGCTATGGCGTTGGAAGGATGAATGAGAACGGGCAGAGACTGCTTGAGTTGTGTACCTATCATAACCTCTGCATCACCAACTCGTTCTTTCACACTAAACCCTGTCACCAGGTTTCATGGAGGCACCCAAGATCACGTCGTTGGCACCAGCTAGACCTCATTGTCACAAGGCGAGCCGCCTTAAACAGTGTTCAAATCACACGCAGCTTCCACAGTGCGGACTGCGACACCGACCACTCCCTGGTGTGCAGCAAGGTTAGACTCAGACCAAAGAAGTTGCATCATTCCAAGCAGAAGGGCCACCCGCGCATCAACACGAGCAGAATTTCTCACCCACAGCTGTTACAAAAATTTCTAAATTCACTTGTAACAGCCCTTCCAAACACTCCCACAGGGGATGCTGAGACCAAGTGGGCCCACATCAGAGACGCCATCTATGAGTCAGCTTTGACCACCTACGGCAAAAGTGCGAAGAGAAATGCAGACTGGTTTCAATCTCATAATGAAGAGCTGGAACCTGTCATAGCCGCTAAGCGCATTGCACTGTTGAACTACAAGAAAGCCCCCAGCGATTTAACATCCGCAGCACTTAAAGCAGCCAGAAGTACTGCACAAAGAACAGCTAGGCGTTGCGCAAACGATTACTGGCAACACCTATGCAGTCATATTCAGCTGGCCTCAGACACCGGAAACATCAGAAGAATGTATGATGGCATGAATAGAGCTCTTGGGCCAACCATCAAGAAGATAGCCCCCCTCAAATCTAAATCGGGGGACATAATCACTGACCAACGCAAACAGATGGACCGCTGGGTTGAGCACTACCGAGAACTGTACTCCAGGGAGAATGCTGTCACTGAGACTGCCCTCAATGCAGCCCAGCCTCGACCAGTCATGGATGAGCTGGACATACAGCCAACCAAATCGGAACTCAGTGATGCCATTGATTCCCTAGCCAGCGGAAAAGCCCCTGGGAAGGACAGCATTACCCCTGAAATAATCAAGAGTGCCAAGCCTGCTATACTCTCAGCACTACATGAACTGCTATGCCTGTGCTGGGACGAGGGAGCAGTACCCCAGGATATGTGCGATGCCAACATCATCAGCCTCTATAAAAACAAAGGTGACCGCGGTGACTGCAACAACTACCGTGGAATCTCCCTGCTCAGCATAGTGGGGAAAGTCTTTGCTCGAGTCGCTCTGAACAGGCTCCAGAAGCTGGCCGAGTGCGTCTACCCTGAGGCACAGTGTGGCTTTCGTGCAGAGAGATCGACCATTGACATGCTGTTCTCCCTTCGTCAGATACAGGAGAAATGCCGTGAACAACAGATGCCCCTCTACATTGCTTTCATTGATCTCACCAAAGCCTTTGACCTCGTCAGCAGACGTGGTCTCTTCAGACTACGAGAAAAGATCGGATGTCCACCAAAGCTACTAAGTATCATCACCTCATTCCATGACGATATGAAAGGCACAATTCAACATGGTGGCTCCTCATCAGAGCCCTTTCCTATCCTGAGTGGTGTGAAACAGGGCTGTGTTCTCGCACCCACACTTTTTGGGATTTTCTTCTCCCTGCTGCTTTCACATGCGTTCAAATCCTCTGAAGAAGGAATTTTCCTCCACACAAGATCAGGGGGCAGGTTGTTCAACCTTGCCCATCTAAGAGCGAAGTCCAAAGTACGGAAAGTCCTCATCAGAGAACTCCTCTTTGCTGACGATGCTGCTTTAACATCTCACACTGAAGAGTGCCTGCAGAGTCTCATCGACAGGTTTGCGTCTGCCTGCAATGAATTTGGCCTAACCATCAGCCTCAAGAAAACGAACATCATGGGGCAGGACGTCAGAAATGCTCCATCCATCAATATTGGCGACCACGCTCTGGAAGTGGTTCAAGAGTTCACCTACCTCGGCTCAACTATCACCAGTAACCTGTCTCGAGATGCAGAAATCAACAAGCGCATGGGTAAGGCTTCCACTGCTATGTCCAGACTGGCCAAGAGAGTGTGGGAAAATGGCGCACTGACACGGAACACAAAAGTCCGTGTGTATCAGGCCTGTGTCCTCAGTACCTTGCTCTACGGCAGCGAGGCCTGGACAACGTATGCCAGCCAAGAGCGACGTCTCAATTCATTCCATCTTCGCTGCCTTCGGAGAATACTTGGCATCAGGTGGCAGGACTATATCTCAACACAGAAGTCCTTGAAGCGGCCAACACCCCCAGCTTATACACACTACTGAGTCAGCGGCGCTTGAGATGGCTTGGCCATGTGAGCCGCATGGAAGATGGCAAGATCCCCAAAGACACATTGTACAGCGAGCTCGCCACTGGTATCAGACCCATCGGCCGTCCATGTCTCCGCTATAAAGACGTCTGCAAACGCGACATGAAATCGTGTGACATTGATCACAAGTTGTGGGAGTCAGTTGCCAGCATTCGCCAGAGCTGGCGGGCAGCCATCAAGACAGGGCTAAATTGTGGCGAGTCGAAGAGACTTAGTAGTTGGCAGGAAAAAAGACAGAGGCGCAAGGGGAGAGCCAACTGTGCAACAGCCCCGACAAACAAATTTCTCTGCAGCACCTGTGGAAGAGCCTGTCACTCCAGAATTGGCCTTTATAGCCACTCCAGGCGCTGCTTCACAAACCACTGACCACCTCCAGGCGCGTATCCATTGTCTCTCGAGATAAGGAGGCCCAAAAGAAAAAAAAAGAAAAACACCATCAACTGATATGATATCAGCTCTTCTCAGTTCCAATCTGAACCACTGATTTGAAGTATACCCTTACGAGTGAATTTGAGGGAAGTCACACCTAAGCAGTCTTCACTGCTGTTCAGCAGAAGACTTTTATTATCACACCAAACTTAAAAGAAATCCCCATTAACCAAACAATATTTTGTAAGTAGCTGATATCCCAAATTACAGATAAAGGTATTTTCTTCACTTATTAAAATATTTGAAAACCTCACACCACACTTGTACATTACGCAGCCCTCCTTGACAGTGAAATGTGTGCAGCTAAAACTCCTGCCTGTTGCAATGGATTGGATCTCCCAGACCTTTCTCAAAGTCAATGTCCTCTTTGCTCACTTCTTCCGAGCACTTTCCACCTGGACATCTGTGAATAAGGCGATTTCTGGTGATCATATTGGTCTTTTACTTCTCTGCAAACCTCAGCTTTCAAAATGGCTTCAATTCTTCGCAGCCTTTCACTGTATCAGTCTTCTGAGAGCAGATGTTCTCTCTGTTTCTCCTTCTGAGGCTGTCACCGTTGGTCGTCTTCCTTACTGCCTGCCTTCAGAAGATCTGTTGAATTTATCTGGAATCAATAGTCAATAGCCAGTCGTCTCTTAGAATATGCAAAGTCCACAAGTCTGGCTGCAGCAAAGCCACCCAGGCTTTCCATTGTTTACATTCAGAGTCACTGGCTTCTTGTTTATGATCTGAAAGTCTGGGAGAGTGAAACCCATTGTTCTTCAGGTGTTATACCCCCTGCAATCTTTGTTTTTCAGAAAGGTCTTTGATCTGATTTTTTTGTTGTCCTGGTAACCAAGATCCCTGTCTTTAAGCAGTGTTGATGTGAGGTCACCTGACTTCTGACTCCATCTTAAAATTTGGAAAATTCCAATTTAAAAAAAACTTAATCATGTTACAAAGTCTAGTGTTCACAATATAGAACATAGAACATAGACATAGAAAAATACAGCACAGAACAGGCCCTTCGGCCCACGATGTTGTGCCGATCCTTTGTCCTCTGTCAAGGACAATTTAATCTATACCCCATCATATCTCTCCCAAAAATAGAAAATTCATTGCTGTAGTAATGATTTCTCAACATTATCAGCATATAGCATTGTAAATATTTCTATTAATACTTTATACAGGTAACAATATTTTATATCTGAGTTACTTTCCTCCATTATACCTTTTCCTTAAATTCTGACTGGAGTATCACCAGTTACATTGCTCTTTCCTGTAACATGTACAATGTTTAGGGTAAATTGTTGCAGGATTAAACTCCACTGAAATAATCTGGTATTCTTGGTTTTAAATTTCTCGAGGATTATATTCGCTGGAGTTCAGAAGAGTGAGGGGGGGATCTCATAGAAACCTATAAAATTCTAACAGGACTTGACAGGGTAGATGCAGGAAGGATGTTCCCGATGGTGGGGGAGTCCAGAACCAGGGGTCATAGTCTAAGGATGCGAGGTAAACCTTTCAGGACTGAGATGAGGAGAAATTTCTTCACCCAGAGAGTGGTGAGCCTGTGGAATTCGCTACCACAGAAAGCAGTTGAGGCCAAAACACTATGTTTTCAAGAAGGAATGAGAAAAGCTCTTGGGTTTAAAGGGATCAAAGGATTTTTTTTTTTATTCATTCACGGGATGTGGGCGTCGCTGGCCAGGCCAGCATTTATTGCCCATCCCTAATTGCCCTTGAGAAGGTGGTGGTGAGCTGCCTTCTTGAACCGCTGCAGTCCATGTGGGGTAGGTACACCCACAGTGCTGTTAGGAAGGGAGTTCCAGGATTTTGACCCAGCGACAGTGAAGGAACAGCTTTTGGCTCGGGTCGGATTGGGCCGGACGCACACGGTTAGTGCTCTGCTGGGATGTGTTGAAATTTAAAAAAAACTTATCTGAGCCTGGACTCTGGGACGAAACTGAGTCCATGCAGTGAACGAGTGACATCACTATAATGTCATCATGTGTGTGCTGCAGCTTCTTGCGGGTTTGGTGTCAGGAAGGTAAGTAAACGGATGCTCGGGTCGGGTCAGGCTCGGGGCAAAATGGGAGGGACTAGAGCCGGGTCGGTCTCGTGTCTGCTGTGGTTCGGTCGGGTTCTTTTTTCCTGACCCGAGCAGGCCTCTACTTCAGATTGTTGAAGAGCCAGTATGAGACCTAAAGCTCCCTTTCCAATAGTGGAGTACTTCTGGTACGTGGTGAGTTTTCTAGAGAAATAAATGGTCTTTCAATACCAGTATCATCATCCTGGAGTAACACTGCTCCTACTCCTGCATCATCTACTTTGGCCTCCTTATCTCGAGAGACAATGGGTAAGCACCTAGAGGTGGTCAGTGGTTTGTGGAGCAGTGCCTGGAGTGGCTATGAAGGCCAATTCTAGAGTGACAGACTCTTCCACAGGCGCTGCAGATAAAATTGGTTGTTGGGGCTGTTATACAGTTGGCTCTCTCCTTGCACTTTCTGTCTCTTTTCCTGCCAACTGCTAAGTCTCTTCGACTCGCCTCTCTTTAGCCCCGCCTTGTGGTCAGTGTCGCAGGACTTCATGTCACATTTGTCGAGGTCTTTAAAGCGGAGACATGGATGGCAGTTGGGTCTGATACCAGTGACTAGCTCACTGTACAATGCATCCTTGGGGATCCTGCCATCTTCCATGCGGCTCGCATGTCCAAGCCATCTCGAGTGCTGCTGGCTCAGTATGGCGTACGTGCTGGGGATGTTGGCTGCCTCAAGGACTTCTGCATTGGTGATACGGTCCTGCTTTCTGATGCCAAGAATTCTCCGGAGACAGATGGAATGTGTTGAGACGTCACTCTTGGCTGACATACGTTGTCCAGGCCTCGCTGCCGTTGAGCAAGATACTGAGACGCAGGCTTGAAACACTCGGACCTTTGTGTTCCGTGTCAGTGCACCATTTTCCCACACCCTCTTGGTCAGTCTGGACATAGCAGCAGACGTCTTTCCCATGTGCTTTTTGATTTCTGCATCGAGAGACAGTTTACTGGTGATGTTGAGCCTAGGTAGGTGAACTCTTGAACCACTTCCAGAGCGTGGTCGCCAATATTGATGGAGCATTTCTGACGTCCTGCCCCATGATTTTGATTTTCTTGAGGCTGATGGTTAGGCCAAATTCATTGAAGGCAGCTGCAATCCTGTCGATGAGTCTGTGCAGACAGTCTTTCGTGTGGGATGTTCATGCAGCATCGTCAGGAAAGAGGAGTTCCCTGATGAACACCTTCCGTACTTTGGTCTTCGCTCTAAGATGGGCAAAGTTGAACAACCTGCCATCTGATCTTATGTGGAGGAAAATTCCTTCTTCTGAAGACTTGAACATGTGAGAGAGCAACAGTGAGAAGATCCCAAACAGTGTAGGTGCGAGAACACTGCTCTGTTTCACATCACTCAGGATGGGAAAGGGGTCTGATGAGGCACCGCTCTGCTGAATTGTGTCATCCTAGAGTAACACTGCTCCTACTCGTACATCACTGGCATCAATAGTTACCTTAAAGAGCTTGCCTAAATTTGGTGCCACTAGAATGGGCTCATTTTATTAAAATGGCCTTTAACTTTTCAAACACTATTTGACAGGATTCTGTCCACTGATCCTTCGCACCCTTTATTTTAAACAAAATCTTCAGTGAGGTAGCTACGTGCTGAAGTTGGGAATGAACTTCTGGTAGAACCCACACATCCCGAGGAATCGCAGTATCTCTGTTTTGTCTTGGGACTGGGAAGTCTATTATCGACTGAAGCTTAGCTTCTATAGACAACACTTGACCTTGACCCACAAACTTAGCCTTGGCAAACTTACTCTTTGCTAAGTTCACTACCAAATTGGCTTACTGTAACCTGTCGTACAGAACCTTAAGCATTCAACATGATCCTCCCAAGTGTCACTGTCTACCAACAGATCATCCAGGTATACAATGCATTTGCTCAGTCCAGCAATCATCTGGTTAGTCAACCTTTGAAATATGGCCAGTCCATTTTTCATACCAAAAGGCATGACCTTACCCTGAAATAGGCCATCTGGGGTCACAAAGACGGAAACACCTTTAGCTTGGGCGGTCAAGGGGATTTGCCAATAACCTTTTCAGCAAGTAATCTTGTTAATAAAGATGGAATTCCCCACTCTGTCAATATTATCCTCGAGTCATAGTTCTGGATAAGAGTCTGTTTTAGTTATGCACTGACTTTCTGATAATCAATACAAAATCTTTTGGAACCATCTGATTTTGGTACCAGCACAACTGGAGAACTCCAGCTACATTGACCGGGTTCATTTATATCATTCTTGAGCATTTATTGAATCTACTGTCCGGCCTGAGCCAATGTATGAGGATTGAGTCGATAAGGGTTCTGTTTAATGGGTGTAGCTGTCCCTACATCAACCTCATGAATAGCCAGAGTTCATCTGCACATACTGCTTTAAATGCTTAACAGCTCAACTGTATCATTTTTATGTTGTTCGGAAAGATAGTGTCGAACTGTATCTAAGCTTTCTAACACTTCTGTGTTTGCCAGTTTTACAGCAGGAGGTTCAATCTGAGAGTTCTCAGTGTCTGCCCCTTCATCCAGTTCATTAAAAATAACACTACCCTTATCCTCCTCTTCCGTCATTTGACATTCATTTACTGGCTGACAAGGTTCATGATCTTAGTATTTTTACAACATATTCATGTGACACACCGTTTTACCTTTCCATCTATCTGGGGTACTAACTAGTTCACCTCATTGAGTTTCCTCTTCATGAAGTAAGGTCCACTGAACCTAGTTTTATTCACTTTGCCTGGGGAACCATTGAAAGCAAACAGCTTGTCTCCAGGCTGCAAACTTTATGCCTCAGCTATTCTATCTGCTTGGGTTTACATCACTTGCTGACAAATCTTTATGTTCTCTGGCCATCTCTCAAACTTTTGTGAGTCTTTGTTGAAATTCTGACACATAGGCAGGGATTTTACCCTAGGCGGACGGAACCGTCCACTGACTGAAAAGTCGGTGGCGAACCCACTTCCTCCTGGCCTGGGGATCCGTCCCGTATTTTGCGGGTCCCCGGGCTTTAATTAGTTTGAGGCGGGACTTCCACCCACTTGAAGTAGGAAGTCCCGCCTAATGGAGCTGCCGGCCAATCAGAGGACAGGCAGATCTCTGTCCTAATATCGCAAAGATGATATGGGTGAACACTGGAACGCAAGTAAGTTTTTTTGTTGCCACACCGGGGTGATTGTTCGGCCCCTGGTGAGGCCAGGGTGGTTGAATGAGGGGACGAGGGGCAGGTTGGGATTGGTTGGGACATCAGGGGTGGCCTTTCGTTGGGCACAGGGTGCCTGATCATGAGGGCCTCCCCACCCCCCCCCCCCCCCCCCCCCCACAGGCCGTCAGAAAGCCACCTGCTTTTGTCATGTGGCTTTTCTCTGGTCTAGGACGCCCGCTTGCCACATGTAAAATCCACGTGGAGGCAGGCGAAGGCCCTTAAGTGGCTGTTAACAAAGGAAGATGGTTGTGGTTGTTGAAGGTCAATCATCTGAGCTCCAGGACATCACTGCAGGAGTTCCTCAGGGTAGTGTCCTAGGCCCAACCATCTTCAGCTGCTTCATCAATGACCTTCCTTCAATCATAAGGTATGACGTGGGGATGTGCGCTGATGATTGCACAATGTTCTGCACCATTCGCGACGACTCAGATACTGAAGCAGTCTGTGTAGAAATGCAGCAAGACCTGGACAATATCCAGACTTGGGCTGATAAGTAGCAAGTACCATTTGTGCCACAAAAGTGCCAGGTAATGACCATCTCCGGCAGGAGAGAATCTAACCATCTCCCCTTGACATTCAATGGCATTACCATTGCTGAATCCTCCACTATCACCATTTTGGGGGTTACCATTGACCAGAAACTGAACTGGAGTAGCCATATAAATACCATGGCTGCAAGAGCATGTCAGAGGCTAGGAACTCTGCAGCGAGTAACTCACCTCCTGACTCACCAAAGCCTGTTCACCATCCATAAGGCACACGTCAGGAGTGTGATGGAATATTCTCCACTTGCCTGGATGGGTGCAGCTCCAACAACACTCAAGCTCGACACCATCCAAGACAAAGCAGCCCGCTTGATTGGCACCCCATCTACAAACATTCACTCCCTCCACCACTGACACACAGCAGCAGCTGTGTGTGCCATCTACAAGATGCACTGCAGCAACGCACCAACGCTCCTTAGACAGCACCTTCCAAACCTGTGACCTCTACCAACTAGAAGGACAAGGGCAGCAAATGCATGGGAACACCACCACCTGCAAGTTCCCCTCCAAGCCACACACCATCCAGACTTGGAACTATATTGCCGTTCCTTCACTGTTGCTGGGTCAAAATCCTAGAACTCCCTTCCTAACAGCACTGTGGATACAGCTATCTTTTATGGACTGCAGCAGTTCAAGAAGGCAGTTCACCACCACCACCTTGAGAGCAATTAGGAATGGGCAATAAATGCGGGCCTAGCCAGCGACGCCCACATCCCATGAATGAATAAAAAAATACTTAAGGGCCTTGATTGGCCCGGGGCTGACGGGCTTTTTTTCACCGCGACTGCCCTGTGTATAGTGACGGTAGAGGGGGAAGGGGGTCGGTAAGGGTCCCACAGAATCACATATTTCAGAATAATACAGTGCAGAAGAGGCCCTTCAGCCCGTCGAGTCTGCACCAATGCATTAAAACACCTGACCTGTCTACCTAATCCCATTTGCCAGCACTTGGCCCATAGCCTTGAAAGTTATGACGTGCCAAGTGCTCATCCAGGTACCACCCTCCGAACAGGGCATTCCAGACCATCACCACCCTCTGGGTAAAAAAGTTCTTCCTCAAATCCCCCTTAAACCTCCCGCCCCTCACCTTTAAACTTGTGATCCTTCGTAACTGACCTTTCAACTAAGGGGAACAGCTTCTCCCTATCCACCCTGTCCATGCCCCTCATAATCTTGTACACCTCGATCAGGTCACCCCTCAGTCTTCTCTGCCCCAGTGAACAACCCAAGCCTATCCAACCTCTCTTCATAACTTAAATGTTCCATCCCAGGCACCATCCTGGTGAATCGCCTCTGCACCCCCTCCAATGCAATCATATCCTTCCTATAATGTGGCGACCAGAATTGCACACAGTACTCCAGCTGTGGCCTTACCAAAGTTCTATACAACTCCAACATGACCTCCCTGCTTTTGCAATCTATGCCTCGATTGATAAAGGCAAGTGTCCCATATGCCTTTTTCACCACCCTATTAACCTGCCCTTCTGCCTTCAGAAGATCTATGGACAAACACGCCAAGGTCCCTTTGTTGCTCGGAACTTCCCACTGTCAGGCCATTCATTGAATACTTCCATGTCACATTACTCCTTCCAAAGTGTATCACCTCACACTTTTCAGCGTTCAATTCCATCTGCCACTTTTCTGCCCATTTGACCATCCTGTCTATATCTTCCTGTAACCTAAGACACTCCACCTCACTGTTAACCACTCGGCCAATCTTTGTGTCATCCGCGAACTTACTGATCCTACCCCCCACATAGTCATCTATGTCGTTTATATAAATGACAAACAATAGGGGACCCAGCGCAGATCCCTGTGAGTACACCACTGGACACTGGCTTCCAGTCACGAAAACAGCCGTCTGTCATCACTCTCTGTCTCCTACAGCTAAGCCAATTTGGAATCCACCTTATCAAGTTACCTTGTAACCCATGTGCATTTGCTTTCTTGCTAAGTCTCCCATGTGGGACCTTGTCAAAGGCTTTGCTGAAATCCAGGTAAACTACATCAACTGCACTACCTTCATCTACACACCTGGTCACATGCTGAAAAAATTCAATCAAATTTGATAGGCATGACCTCCCTCTGACAAAGCCATGCTGACTATTCCTAATCAAATTATGCCTCTCCAAGTGGTGATAGATTCTCTCCTTCAGAATTTTCTCCAATAGTTTCCCTACCACTGACATGAGACTCACTGGTCTATAGTTCCCTGGCTTATCTCTACAACCTTTCTTAAATAGTGGGTCCTCATTAGCTATTCTCCAGCTCTCTGGCACCTCCCCCGTGGCCAGAGAGGAATTAAAAATTAGGGTCAGAGCCCCTGCAATCGTCACCCTCACCTCCCACAGCATCCTGGGACACAAATCGTCTGGACCTGGAGATTTGTCCACTTTTAAGCCTGCCAAAACCTCCAATACCTTGTCACTCCCTATGACCATTTGCTCAAGAACCTCACAGCCTCTCTCTCTAAGTTCCATATCTGCATCCTCTTTCTCTTGGGTGAAGACAGATGTCAAGTATTCGTTCAACACCCTACCAATGTCGTCTGGCTCCACCCACAAATTTTCCTCTTGGTCCCTAACGGGTCCTACTCTTTGCCTGGTTATCCTCTTCCCATTGATATACTTATAGAATATCTTGGGATTTTCCCTACTTTTACCAGCCAGAGCTTTCTCGTATCCCCTCTTTGCTCTCCTAATTGCTTTCTTAAGCTCCATCCTACACTTTCTGTACTCCACTAATGCTTCCATTGATTTGCTCTCCTTGTATTTGCTAAAAGCCTCACTTTTCCTTCTCATCGTACCCTGAATGTTTCTGGTCATCCATGGTTCTCTGGGCTTGTTGCTTCCCTAAAGGGACATGTTGGGCCTGTACCCGCCCCATTTCCTTTTTGAATGCACCCCACTGTTCTTCTGTAGATTTCCCGACAAGTAACTCTTTCCAGTCTACCTTGGCCAGATCCTGCCTTATTTTACTAAAATTCGCTCTTCCCCCAATCCAAAACCTTTTTTTGCAACTTGTCCATTTCTTTCTCCATAAAAAGATTAAATTGTACCATGTTGTGGTCGCTATCACCAAAATGCACCCCCACCAACACATCAACCACCTGTCCGGCTTCATTCCCCAGAATTAGGTCCAGCACTGCACCCTCCCTTGTTGGATCCTCTACATATTGAGCTAAAAAGTTCTCCTGTATGCATTTTAAGAACTCCATTCCATCTAAACCCTTAACACGATGACTATCCCAATTAATGTTGGGAAAGTTGAAATCACCTAATATAATTACCCTATTATTTTTACACACCTCTGCAAATTGCGCACATATTTGCTCCTCAATTTCCCGCTGACTATCTGGGGGTCTATAATAAACACCTAGCAATGTGGCTGTCCCTTTTTTATTCCTAAACTCTACCCATAAAGCTTCATTTGATGCCCCCTCCAAGATATCATCTCTCCTTACTGCATTAACTGACTCCTTAACTAATATTGCAATGCCCCCTCCTCTTTTACCCCCTCCTCTGTCTTGCCTGAAGATTCTATATCCTGGGATATTGAGCTGCCAATCCTGCCCCTCCCTCAACCATGTCTCCGTGATGGCCCCCCGACACCTTCCCACTCTTTGGGGTGTAAAATTCAGCCCATATTCTAAGAGGGTAGTTTCCTCTTCCTGTGCTACAAATCTCATTAAGGGGACCCCTAACTTCATGCCCATTGACCAATTCAGATGGACTGAAACCAGTGGATTCATTGTCCCTGGAGGCAAATAATAAAAATGATATCCCTTTTATACCAATCATGATACGCAAAAATTTAGGTCTTTATCGTACTTTTTATGGTTTGGTGATGCCTTTCCAAAGCACCTTGGAACTGCAGACGATTTGAGCTGTTTCACTCCCAAATTACTGTGATCTCTTGAAATACCCTGACATGAAATTTGACCCCTGATCCGATTGAATTTCTTTTGGCAATCCATGTCTGGTGAAAAACTGAATTAACTCATTAATCACAACTTTCACAGTGATCTTTTTCAAAGCAATTGCCTGTGGAAACCTAGTGGGCAAATCCATAATGGTTAGGAGAAACTTGTGACCTGACTTAGTTGTAGGTAAGTGTTATGACTGCTCAGGACAAAGCCTACAATCAAAATGTGATTCTGATTGCCGTGGGAGCAACGCACTGTTAATTCAGTCCCATCACTCCGCAGGTCATGTCATAATTCTTAAAGCTTTCCAAATTGGGAAAAATACCCAGCCAAATTGAACAATCTAGTAACCCCTAAATGAAGCGAACCAAACCAGGTATCTTTAGATATCAACAAATTCAGATTTTAGTTTTTTTAACAAATAGTAAAACACTAAGATAAACCAATATCTGAAGACTTTATAACTAATTTAAAAATCTAACTCATGTATTCGCATACATATACTAAAAATTAACAGTGGTTCGAGTTTTAAAAGAATGTAGATTTGATAAGTAGCTTTTCTCCGAAATAAAACAAATACACCAGTCTTTGTAAGTTACGTTCCTGATGAATGGTCTTCTAATACAACACGGTCAAAGTTCACTTGCAGTCTTCCAAGGTCCGATGAAAACAGGGTCCTTCCAAAGATAGAAATTCAGCAGTTCAGTTCTGCAATTGTAACATAAACACAGCAATACTGATACTAAAAGAAAGAAAAGTTTTTCTTATTTTTCTTAGGGAATTAATTATCTTGACTTTGTAGAATCTTGAGAGAGAAATAACACAGCTCTTTTCCCTTCAGTTTAAATTGGCTGAGAGCACTCCTCCTCCCTTCAATTGCTGAAATAGTCTGTCTCTGCCAGCCAGTTTTCAAAAGTCAAATTGCAATATTGACTCTCATGTCTTCTCTCTCTCTCTGGCTGTTGCTTGGCAACCAGAATGCACCCTGGCTCACTGTGCCTCTGTGAAGAGCTCTTAAAGGTGCACTGTTCCTCTTACAGTCTGAAAGGCGCACCACAATATTTCCGAGGAGAAAAAAAAACACAGGACCGTGACACCTCTGCCCTTGGCGAAATGAAACGCCATTCCCAAAATGCATTTCATTACAATGCAAAAAATAGAAATTGGAAAAACGCCAATTTTTTCCCACATTTACGCACCATTCACTCTACTAATAATTTACAGCATTTGCTTTATACCATCACCATCTATGAGCTAATATGGTTAAATCCGTGTCAAAGCATTGGCGATAACATTTTTCCTCAAAATATGTAAACAATTCTCTAAAATGATCAGATTGCAGCAATAAGTTCCATCAAAACATTTTTGGCTTTAAATCTTACAAGGAGTTTCCCAATTATCCCATTTCAGCCTTCCAAACACAGTCTCCCAGGTGTTTGGTGTTTTCCTTCCAAGTGTCCCTATTGTCCATCACCTCAGCCAGGTGAGCTGCACAGCCAGCAGCACTGATCGCTACTGGGTTCACTATTCTCTGAGAAGTTTCCTGAATACCCCTTAACCTGTGTGACATCACTTGATACTGGAAAACCCATCGGTGTAACAGAAGCTGACTTTTCCTTATCTTGGGTTGTCAAAGGAATTTGACAATATCCCTCCAACACATCTGTCTCTTTAAGACACATGGTGTTGCCCACTCTGTTCGTACAATCTTTAAATGAGAATTCGGGTAGGAGTCTGCCGGCTTTACCGCAATTACTTTTCTATAGTCTATGCAAGTTTGAGCCGACCTACAAACTCTTTTAAATGTTGTGAAAAGCCTGGTTAGGTTTTCACGCCGTTTTGCCTCTACGTATAAAAGGATATTGTCTAATTTTCCTAGCCATTCTGTATTCACTAATCTGATGGTTGAAGGTACAATCTGAGAATTTCCTAGGCCTGCTTCTGCCTCATCCTCACTATCCGTTTCCTTCTCAGCAGTCCCGATTACCTGACATACCTGTACTGGCTTATCCTCCTCCCTGCGATAATATTGCTTCAGCATGTTGATGTGACACAACCGGTTCTTCCGGCAATCAGGGGTGTCAATCAAGTAATCTACTTTATCCGCTCTTTTGATCACTCTATATGGGCCGCTAACCCATGCTTCTAATGGTTTTCCCTGCAACGGTAACACTGATACTTCATCCCCTAGTTGAAAATCACAGGCTCTTGCATTCTTGTCTGCCTATTCTTATTAGCTTGGAATGCTTTCTGGTGTTCCTGAGCTACACCACAAACTTCCATGACCCTTTCCAGGAACACAGATGCATAGTCCAGTATCAAAGATTCATTCTTTTGTTTCAAGAATCAGTCTTTTATAAGTTTTAGCAGACCTCTTCATCTCGGTAAACCGCTGAGTCTCTGGTGGCAAATAAAATAAAATCTCGTCCTTTATCCCAGTCACGTGGATATTCATGACAGTATGTTCTAATCATTGTTTTAAGAGTTTGGTGAAATCTCTGGAAAGCTCCCTGTGACTGTGGGTGATATGCTGAAGATCTCAACTGTCTAATCCCCAAATTGCCAGTGACTTCTTGAAATATCTTTGACATGAAATTAGAACCTTGATGTGATTGAACTTCAAATGGTAACACATAATCTTATAAAGAATTGGGTTAACTTTTCTACTACTGTTCTAGCAGTAATTGTCCTCAAAGGACTGGCCTCTGGAAATCGGACAGCCATATTCGTGATGGGAAGTATGTATTGATGCCCCGCTTATGTTTTTGTCAAGGGTCGTACATAGTCTACTAAAATCCTGATAAATGGCCCCTCAATCACTGGTTGGGAACTAATGGTGCTGGTTTTATGGTGGATTGTGATTTTCCCACCATTTGACATGTATGGCGTGTCCTACAAAATTGTCTAACATTCTTTGTAAGAACTTGCCAGTAGTAATGTTGGCTTATGATGATTTGGTCTTCCGAATTCCCCCATATCCTGCAAAAGGATTGTCATAATGCTACCTTTAATAATCCTTGGTGATATTTAGATGGTACCACTATCTGTGGCTCAACAACTGTCCAGTCTTCGTCTGCAGGTCTGTGAGGTGGTCTCCATTTCCTCCTCAAAACCCCATTTGCCATATAATAGCCTTCCGGAACTCCTTTCCCCTCAGCTTCTGTCAGACTGTCTGTGCCATTCGGTATATCTCTGGATCAGCTTGCTGTACTGCAATGATAGAGAATCTGTTAAACATCTCATTTGGATTATCTAAATCCCCAATAAGGTTTCAGATACTTGGCTATCTGTTTGTGGTGCACCTTTTACGTCTGTTTAGCCATTGCTCTGATGACTACAGACGCAGGAAATATTCCTGGAACTTGTTCCTGTAATTGTTCAGTTTCCTTAATTTCACTCGGTTCCTCTGTAATTATAGGAGGAACTGATACTTTTGATCCAGCCAAATCATTTCCTAAGAGTAGATCAATTCCCTTTTCTGGCAAACTGTGGACAACTCCTACCGTTATTATCCAGATACTAAGTCACTGTCTAGGTGTACTTTATATAAAGATACGGGTATATAGTCCCTGCCAATTCCATTAACTGAAACTTTAGCATTCAAGGCGCTCTCTGGCGGAAACATTATATCTTTCTCCAGCAAGAATGTTTTCCTGCCTCACCTACAGGATATGGAGTTACTTTCCCCTTTGACAAAAATTCATTATAACTCCTGGATGTTTTATTCTTAACCTCTACACTTTTAGTTTTACTATCTAGTTTCACAACTGTTGTTAAGCTATAGTTTGATCTGCTCTACACTCAGTCAGAGTCTTTTCCTCTGCACTAGCTTTGCATACCCCAACAAGTCCTATGAGTTTACCTCTCTCTTTCCAGCATTCTGAATGAAGATGACCCGTTTTGTGGCAATGATAACACTTTGGCTTGCGAACCTCATTTCTACCCTCAGCACCTTCCTTTCTTACCTGAGGAGGTGATCCTGGGGCATTCCCAGCTGTTCCTTCTTGTCCCCGGCTATTTGCCTTCCTTTCGCTCTCCCACATTCTATCCTTCTCGGGGTTATGGGGGTGACAGACAAAAGGTTTTGGCTTATTCACAAGCTCAAAATCATCACTTTCTGCTGTTTGCCTAGCTTTTAAAACTTTCAGGTTATCTACATGAGTTCTCACGACTGAAGGAATGGAGTTTTTAAACGCTTCTCAATGAATCCACTCCCGAAGGTTCTCATATGTGGTTTCCATCTTTAACACATACCCAACGGTCAAAAGTAATTTGTTTCACCCTCTCAAATTCTGCCTATGTCTGCCCAGCCAGTCTCCATTAGTTCAAAACTTGTGATGGTAAGCTTTAGGGACTAACTCATATACAGCGAGAATAGCCTTTTTTGCCATCTCATAACCTGTAGAAGCCTCTTCAGGAAACATGGCATAAACTTCATGAGCTCTGCCCATCATCCTGCTTTGCATAAGCAGTGTTCGGCTTTCCTTCGGCCATTTCAGCTGTTTGGCTATTTTTTCAGAAGATATGAAAAAAGCTTCTACGTCCCTTTCCTCGAACTTAGGAAGAGCCTGTATAAATTTAAACAGCTTTTTGCTGGGTCCTGAGCTGAATTCAGATTCTTCCTGAACCGAATTTTCCTTGGATTCAAGACTACTCCTTTGTCTTAGTTCCATCTCTTTTAACTTAAATTCCCTCTCTTCTCTTTCACTTTTTCTCTGAAGTTCACGTTTTCTTCTTGCTATTGCTTTTTTCTGTTTCCTGTTGGAACTCCAATTTTTTCATTTCTAACTGAGTCGTAGCCAATTCCAGTGCATTACCCTCTGACTTGCCACCTTCTTGTATTTCATCTTCTCCTCCTTCTAATTCCAGATGTTCGGCTATTAAGTCAATTATCTCTGCTTTTTTGGTACCTGATTTCAATTCTAACCCAATTTTGCGGCCGTTCTTTTAATTTATTCTTGGATAATGTTATCAAGTCACTGAGGGAAGCATTCTGCTTTCCCAAAAACTCTTCTGCAACCGTTAATGCCATTACTATGGTAAGAGACCTTGCTCTTTATATTTCTTCATAATTGCCGTTAGATTTAGATCACAACAATCGAGTTTCCAATTGATATGTTCCCAGACGCGAGAACAATTAATATGATTCCAAAAGCAAGTCCTCCAAATAAGTCTGATTCTAATCCCAGGCGCAAGCCGCCTAATTAAAATATGATTTGATCGCGGATGAGCCTGCAGTTAAAATATATAACGACCGTTCAGGACAAAGCCCCCAATCAAAATATATGATTCTGATTGTGCTGGGAGCTATGCACTGTCAATTCAGTCCCAACACTCGCACAGGTTGCATCATACTTCAAGCTTTCCAAATGGGGGAAAAAACAGCCAAATTGAACAATCTAGTAACCCCCAAATGAAGCGAACCAAACCAGGTATCTTTAGATATCAACAAATTAACTATTAATTTTAAAAAAAAACTAAAATCTTAAACGCTAAGATAAACCAATATCCAAAGACCTTAGACCTTATTTAAATATCTAACTCCCACAATCGCGTACATATATTAAAAATTAACAGTGGTTCAGGTTTTAAAAGAATTTTATAAGTAGCTTTTCTCAGAAATAAAACAAATAAGTCTTTGTAAGTTACGTTCCTGACGAATGGTCTTCTACTGCAACACGGTCAAAGTTCGCTTGCAGTCTTCCAAGATCCGATGAAAAAAGGGTCCTTGCAAAGATAGGAACTCAGTTCAGTTCAGCAGTTGTAGCATAAACTGTCCTTTCAGTGATAAACAGAGCAATGCTGATACTTTGTTAAGAAAGAAAAGCTTTTCTTACTTTTTTTAGGGAATTAATTTGGCTTGACTTTGTCGAATTTTCTTGAGATAAATAACACTGCTCTTTTCGCTTCAGTTGGAATAGTCTCAGAGAGCTGTCCTCCATTCAATTGCTGAAATAGTCTGTCTCTGCAAACCATTGTTAGCCAGCCAGTTTTCAAAAATCAAAGTACAATATTGAATCTCGTGTCTTCTTTCTCTGTGTGGCTGTTGCTTGGCAAACAGAATGCATCCTGGCTCACTGTGCCTCTGTGGACAGTTCTTAAAGGTGCACTGTTCCTTTTACAGTCTGAAAGGTGGACCGCAATATTTCCGAGGAGAGAAGAAAAAAATAACACAGGACCTTGATATAAGGGTTTGACACAATCCATAAGAAGCGGTTCATCAGCAGCATGTATCGGTATCAATGGGGCTGGCTTAATCGGCAGCTGTGTCTTCCCTGATACCTAACATGTATGACAAGTTCTGCGAAATTCAACCACCCCTTTATACAAACCCGGTCAATAAAAATGCTGTCTTATCCTGGCCAGAGTTTTTCGAATAACCACATGACCTGCCGCTGGGATCTCATGGGCAATTCTTAAAGTTTGAACAACAGCCTGATGAACTATAGCCAAATTCTTAAGAGCAGACCTCCAGGCAGCTTTCCACTTTCTCATTAGAATTTCACTCTTGACATAACAACACTCGGGCACCTTTTCAGCTTCTGCCTCGGTACACACCATTTGAGACAACTTCTTAAGTCAGGGTCTACCTGTTGTGCCTCAATCAAAGACGATCTGCTAAACAATTCACCATTGCTAACCTTGAAGTCTTTTCCATCAATATCCCCTTCCGAACCCTTGAAAAAAGTTTCAGCCAAGGAAACATCCGAATTGTCCTCCACAACAGCTGAATGCTTCTCACCTTGTTTAATTTTATGAGCCTGGGATCTTGTCAGCACTCAATATGGTATTATTCCAGGAAATTCCTACTGCGAAACTTTGGTTTCAGCAACCTCAACTGGCTTTTCTGGAACTACTGGAGACACCAATACATTATCCCCAGCTAAGTCATTACCTTGCAATAAGTCCACCACTTCAATGTGCAAATCGGGGATGATTCCCACTGTTACTGGACCGGTGACTAAATGACATTGCAAATTAACCTTATGCAATGGAACAGATAAATAACCCCTTTCAATGCCCCGCACTATGACTTTGACTTTCATTATGCTACTCGGGGGGGAAAACTTGCATCCTTTGCTACCATTAATGACTGGGTTACCTTTGTATCAGCATAATCAGTTTGCCTGCCTCATTGACAAATATGGGGACACCTTACACCTGAACAGAAAACTTCTATAGCCTTCATGGACCTGACTTAATTCCTTAACACACCTCTGTTCACTATCCAACATCGCCAAAGCTACTGGCTTGTCAGCAGTGCTACCTATTGTGGCATCCTTTTCAGGACAGGCTTTTGATAAACCTACCACAGCTACCAATTTGCCTTTTAACTTCCAGCATTCTGATTTTATATGCCCTTTTATTACAAAAATATCATATTGGTCTTTTTGCCTCAACCCTAGTCTCCTGAATCTTTTTTAGCGCCTGTATCCTCTCCTTTACACTTTCTCACAAAAACCAAATCTCTTCTCATTATCAACCCTCCTATCTTTCTAATTTCTCTGAAGGTTTCAAAACTGAGGTCTGTAACTACACCTTTTTTGGGTCAATTCGTAATCATCTGCCATTCCTTATTTTACCAACTTTATTCCTCCAGTGGGACCATATTCTTGAAGGGATACTATTTTTTAATTTGTTCATTAGGATTACATCCCCAAGGCTTTCTCAATCCTCATGGACCTATACCATCAATCAAATAACATTTTCTCCTCTCCAGCAACTTCCATAAATGTCTGGCCTTTTTTAAAATTCCTGAATTTTTTTCCTGTAAACCTCTGGTACCAATTCTTAAGCATTGAGAACTGCAGTTTTAACCATTTCATAATCACTTGACTGTTTCCCCCAAAAGTGTTGAATACACCGCTAATGCTTTCCCCACCAACACACTTCATAATATTGTCCGACTTTCTTTCCATTGCACCTCGGTAGCAATTTTTTCAAAAGATACAAAGTACATTTCAGCTCCTTCCTTGCTGAATTTAGGCACCAAGCGAATATTCCTTGCCAAACTAAAACCAGAAGATAAATCGATTCATCCTCAAACCTTCCTGCCACCCCCTGTTCATGTAATCTAAGCTTTTCTTTGTCCAGTTCAAACTTCCTGGTTTCTCTTTCTTTATCTTTCGCTTCTAAATTCAAGTTTTCTCATTTAAAACTGTAATTGTCTGTCCCTTTTTCTTTTTGAAGTTCCAGTCACCTCATTTGTAACTAAATTCTAGCTAACTCAATCTGAGAGCTACCAGGAACACAATTTTCTTCCTCGAGGGTAAAATGCTGAGCCAACACTTCCATAATTTCTGTCTTTTTGGCTTTTGAACTTAACTAACCCCCTACTTGCTCTGCTGCAGCTATTAAGGTATTCACTGTTAATGGTGTTAATTCAATGAGAGTCAAATCTTCTCTCTCTGCAAAAGCTTGAGCAACAAAAGTAGACATGCTGACTTTTCTTTAAGTACAGCAAAAGTAATTGTAAAATCTTATTTGTTTAAATTCCGGCAAATTCCAATGTACAGCCCCTGAATTCATATCCCGGCCCTGAGTCCCCAATTTGTTACAACCTCAGTGAGACAGTTAACGTTAAAATATGAGATATAAACCCCCAGACCAGTTTAAAGAATTACACAAGATTTCACATTTGAAGATTTTTATTATAACTAAACTAAAGGAAATCCCCATTAACTAAACAGTACTTTGTAAGTAGCTGATACCCCAAATTACAGGGAAAGGTATTTTATTTATTTATTAAAACACTTGAAAACCTCACACCACACTTATGTTACACCATCATCCTTGATGGTGAAATCGCTGCAGCTAAAAGTCCCAAACTCCTCCTAGTTGCAATGGGTTGGATCTCCCAGACCTTTCTCAAAGTCAATGTCCTCTTTGCTCACTTCTTCTGAGCACTTTCAACCTGGACGTCTTTGCATAAGGTGATTTCTGGTGATTCTGTTGGTCTTTTACTTTTCTGCAAACCTCAACTTTCAAAACAGGTTCAAGTCTTTGAAGCCTTTTGCTCTATCAGTCTTCTGAGAGCAGGTGTTCTCTCTGTCTTTCCTCTCTGAGGTTGCCACCACTAGTCGTCTTCCTTACAGCCTGCTGGCTTATGAAAATCTGTTGAATTTAACTGGAATATAGCCAATTGTCTCTTCCAATATGCAAAGTCCACAATTCTGGCTATAGCAGAGCCACCTGGACTTTCCACTGTTTCTAGGTGTTAACAACTGCTATTCATGTTCACATTCTCAGAGTCACTGGCTCCTTGTTTACAATCTGAAAGTCTGGGAGGGTGAAACCCATTGTTCTTCAGGTGTTATAACCCTGCAGTCTCTGCTTTTCAAAAAAATCTTTGATCTTGGTGCTTTATTGTCCTGGTAACCAAGATCCCCTTCTTGAAGCAGAGTTGATGTGAAGTCACCTGACTTTTCCGACTCCATCTTAAACTTTTAAAAATCGCAGTTTTTAAAACATAATCGTGTTACAAAGTTCAGCATTCGTAACGAGAGAGGGAAATAAATATTAACTGTCAATGTTTCAAAGTCCTCACACCAATTATAGAGGGCAGTAATCGAGTCAGTGTATCCTGGAATATTACATATGACAGGACCCAGTGTATTCTCTCCTTGATTCACTCTCTCCAACAGAACTAAAGTCTGGCTCCCAGGTTCCTGTTACTGTCTGGATTGTACTTGGGATCCTCGGGCTGATCGTCTTTCTCGCCATTGTGGCTGCCATCATCAAGAGGAAAGGTAGGAATTGGAGATAATATGGACAGGACCTCACTGTGGGTGATGGGGCTGCAGGCTCCAGAGGGTGACGCTCAAGATGTAGGGGGTGAGGCTCAGGATAATGAGGAGGGGCCCAGATTGGGGAGGAGCGGCTAAGCTGAGGGCCCAGGGCCGGGGCCTGTGGAGTGGCAAAGAGGGGCCCGGGGCCAGGGCCCTGGGGAGGGGTGGTGTTGAGGAGCCGGGGGCCTTGGGATGGCGTTGAGGAGCCAGGGCCTTGGGGTGGCAATGAGGGGGCCAGGGCAGGCACCGGGGGGTGGGGGTGGGTAGCGATGAGGGGCCTGAAGCCGGGGCCTGGAGGGGTGGTGGCAATGAGGGCCCGGGGCCTGCGGGTTGGCCATGAGGGACCCATGGCCCGTGGATGGCGGTGAGGGGGGCCAATGCATGGGGGGTGGCGATGAAGGGCCCAGTGCCAGGGCCTAGAGGTGTTGATGAAGGACCCTAGTGCTGGGTGGTGATGAAGGGCCCATTGTGGGATGGACATTCCATCTCTCCCTTTCACTTGGAGTTCCTGCCTGTCTCCTCTCTGATTTTCAGTTGGTTTCTCGTCACTCACTGAGTATTCCTTGTTTTACAGTGACAGAGAAGAGCGGCTACAATCCTACAAAGAGTAAGCTGACCATCAAACATCCTCTAGATCTCCATGTGCCTGTGTCAATCAATGACCATTGTGTGTCTGATATACTCAACAGCTCATTACTCTGTCTCCCTCCGTCCATGTGTCTCTCTCTCTCTCAATCTCTCTCTCTCTCAATCTCTCTCTCTCTCAATCTCTCTCAATCTCTCTCTCAATCTCTCTCTCAATCTCTCTCTCAATCTCTCTCAATCTCTCTCAATCTCTCTCAATCTCTCTCAATCTCTCTCAATCTCTCTCAATCTCTCTCAATCTCTCTCCATCTCTCTCCATCTCTCTCCATCTCTCTCCATCTCTCTCCATCTCTCTCCATCTCTCTCCATCTCTCTCCATCTCTCTCCATCTCTATCTCTCTCCATCTCTATCTCTCTCCATCTCTATCTCTCTCTCTCTCGCAATCTCTCTCTCGCAATCTCTCTCTCGCAATCTCTCTCTCGCAATCTCTCTCT
>NC_090399.1:45729367-45917839 GCF_036365525.1 Heterodontus francisci
GCCGTTCACCTCCAGCATTCCCTGTGGGAGCAAGTTCCACATTCTCAGTGTAATTAAGGGATGTAAAGGGTTAATGCTGAAGACAGTGAGAGCAACCCCTCTCACTGTAAGAGTGATGATGTTATTGTCACATGAAGTTAGGCTGGAGAGAAGAAGAGAGCAGCACGAAGGATGCTAGCTTGCTGAGAGTGTATGTATAATTATGTAAATAATAAACAGTTCTTAGTTAACCTTATCCTGAGTCTGTTACTTTCTCCTGAGCATCCCTGTTACGTTACTAAATACAACAACAACACACAACACTCACCACTCTCCGAGTAACAAAGTTTCTCCTGAATCGCTATTGGATTTATTAGTGACGATCGTATATTTCTGGCTCCCTAGTTCTGGTCTCCCCCACAAGTGGAAACATCATCTTTTCGTCTACCCGATCAAAATCTTCCGTAATCTCAGACCTCAATCAGGTCACTCCTCAGCCTTCTCATTTCTAGAGAAAAGAGCCCCAGCCTATTCAGCCTTTCCTGTTAGGTATAACCTCTCAGTTCTACAGGTTGGACGTCCAAAATCTGGCTGTTCCGAAATCCGGAATTGTCGGAAAAGTGGACATTTTTGAAAAAATATTCCATTTGATATTCAGTTAAATGAAATGGTGACTTATTGTCCAAACAGCTGGACAACTCGGCTCGGAGCTAGTTCTACTTCCTGTGCTCCGGGTTGACCCTTGACCCCACCCAAACCGCCCGATCTGTGATTTCCTGTGTTTTTTGCCATCCCAGTCGAGCTCTTTCCCTTCAGCTCTCCCTCAAGCTCAACCTTCAGCTACTTGTAAATCACCCAGTGTCCATTTTTGTGCATCTTACTTTGCAAATGGAGAACAGGACAAATATTTCGTATTTACAAAAAAAACCTTTTTTACAAATTTTATGTATGCATTATTATATATTATTTTCCATACTTTATTAAAAAACTTATTATTTATTCTTTTTCAAACTTTATGTAGACCTGATTATTTATTATTTTTCATACTTTATTTCATGTGTCCCTTATTGAATTTGGCATGGTCTCGGTCCCGAGGGTGCCGGATTTTGGATGTCCAACCGTACTACATCTTTTTTGCACCTCCTCCTGTGTCTCTACATCCTTTTGAAACTATAGAGACCGGAACAATGCTCTATGTGCGGTCAGACCAAGGTGGTTGTGAAGCCCCTGTTAGTCTCATTGAAGTTTACAGAAAGTGATCGGAGCCACTTGGGGGCAAGATTTCCCCCCTTCACCAAGTTGAGCAACATTATAAATGGGTTTGTGCAGATTTCATTTTTGGTCCCAATTTCTAACCAAGTTAGAAAAAAATAATGAACGGGTGAAATCATCACAAAGGGCACTGGCAATGTCTCCATGCATATTGACTAGAGGAATTCCTGAGCCAAGGTGAGGTGGATAGTGCCCCCTTTTAGCAGCGAGCTCTTCATTGTGAATGAATGCTAATGAGCTAAGGAGCAATAGCCTGCACGTACTAATTAGTAGAGCTAATAGTGTTGATAGGTGCTGGAAAAAGGGGAATGCCCTCACTGCTATTATAGCAGCATGGCAGGGCTGAGGCTGTGTGGAAATGTATTCAGTGGCTTCATTCTCTGGGAACTGGCCCCAAACTCATTTACATAACAAAACCTCTCTGGGGCTCAGACTACATTCCACGGTATTTGAAGGCAGCGAGCAGGGAAGTAATTGAACTTTCCGTCCCCGAGGGCTGGGGCCGGGAATGGGGAATGGGATTTTGGGAGTGAATTGAAAACGCGCACCTCAACTTAAACCTTCTTTCGGATGAGACAGTGAACTAAGCCCCCTCCCCCGCCCGCTCTGTCGGATAGACGCATAAGATCCCACCACCACTGTTTTGAGAGGAGCAGGGGGAGATTTCCCCTCTCTCCTGGGGCCAGTATCACTTGTGGGATCTTGCTGTTGTTATGACCAAGTGAGAAAGGGGTCTAGGGGTTCCCTCTAAGCCTTCACCTGGTCTTACCGTAACAGGGTTTAATTTCAAGCACATCATGTTTTTAACTCCCCCTTGGTGAAACCTTGTTGACTGCTTTCCAATTATAAGCCAAAGAAACCAGCACAAACAGGTTTTCTTAGGTTTAAAGAAAAAAGGTTGAAATTTATTAAACTTAAACTCTAATTCGATTAATGCCTATGGATACATGACGCACCCATGCTAGCATGCATACGCAATAAACACACATGCAGATAGAGACAGAAAAGAGCAGAAGAAAATAAAGTGGAAAACTTTGAGGCAATATTTGAAGATGGTTTTGGTTACTGTTCTTCGAGCTCGCTGTAAAGGCCTTGATTGTAGGTCGGTGTTGCTTTTCGTTGGGGCCCAGTATTCTTCTTGAACCTTGATCGATGTAGGAGACTTTTCTCTCTGGAGATTCACATGTCCTCAATGGATTCCGAGGCTTGTGAGAAAGAGCTGGGAGCAGACAGGAGAGATCTTCTCAGTCCAGGAGCAAACAGTGTTTCTGAGTTCAAAAAACTGTCTGTACAATTCAAAACTCCCCAGGTTGGCCAGCAGGTTAGTCACGTGACCATGTGGTGTAACCACTTCAGTTTGTGGATTCTCTTGTCCTAGCAGACCCTGGAATGTCTCTTCTTACACACAATACCTGATGATCAAAGTCCATTTTAGGATAACTGGATAAGGGAAGTAACCACTCCTGTCCCTATTGGTATGCAAATGTCCTCCATGTCTTCCCTTCTTCCCAGCAACAATTTGAAATTTAATGTCCATGTGGCAAAATTTATTTGCCTCATTCTTGGCAGGTGGGGGGGCCCAGCATGACACTGCCACCGTGCTTCCTACATTCCAACAGTGACTACACTGCAAAAATACTTCATTAGCTGTAAAGTGCTTTGGGATGCGTTGAGTTCATGAAGGGCACTTTATAAATACATGTCTTTTCTTTCCTTCTAATGGAAGCATTGCAATCTGAGGGAAAACATAGTAAAGATGGAGACTTGCCAAGTGCCAAAGGCATGTGGTAGAACCACATTTGCCATGAATTCAGTGGCAGGGTGGGAGGGGCTTGGGGGAGTGGGGAGGGGAGCAGAGACTTAGACTGCCAGAAGCTTAGAGTTAGTTCAAATACAAAACTTACCAATGAACAAAGTAATGAAAAAGCAGCTGAACCCTTGAAATTCCTTGAGCCCCTCTCTACCGTCTGGCCTTGCTGTGCCCCTATGCCAACTCTCGGGGATGGGGGTTATTTACATAGAAACACAGAAAATAGGAGCAGGAGTAGGCCATTTGGCCCTTCGAGCCTGCTCTGCCATTCATTATGATCATGGCTGATCATCCGAGTCAATAACCTGTTCCCGCTTTCGCCCCATACCCTTTGATCCCTTTAGACCCAAGAGCTATATCTAACTCCTTCTTGAAAACATACAATGCTTTGGCCTCAACTGCTTTCTGTGGTAGTGAATTCCACAGGCTCATCACTCTCTGGGTGAAGAAATTTCTCCTCATCTCAGTCCAGAAAGGTTAACCCCGTATCCTTAGACTATGACCCCTGGTTCTGGACTCCCCCATCATCGGGAACATCCTTCCTGCATCTACCCTGTCAAGTCCTGTTAGAATTTTATAGGTTTCCATGAAATCCCCCTCACTCTTCTGAACTCCAGCGAATATAATCCTAACTGACTCAATCTCTCCTCATACGTCAGTCCCACCATCCCAGGAATCAGTCTGGTAAACCTTCGCTGCACTCCCTCTATAGCAAGAACATCCTTCCTCCGATAAGGAGACCAAAACTGCTCATAATATTCCAGGTGTGGCCTCACAAAGGCCCTGTATAATTGCAGCAAGACATCCCTGCTTCTGTACTCGAATCCTCTCACTATGAAGGCCAACATACCATTTGAGTTTTTACCGCCTGTTGCACATGAAGGAGATGGGTTCCAGCATCGGTTTTGCCGCTCCCTGGGCCAGCGTCATCACAACATCACCTTGTCGCTACCTCACGGGAGATGTCTGGCCATCTCGACCCAACAGCTGGAAGATTCTGTCGACTTGGCATTAGACCCCCATCCCACCCACGCCCACCTCTCCAGTTCTGTATGGGAACAGGGCAGTAAACCTCCTCGGTTATTAATAAAAGGGCAGTGGGCTCGTCGAACTAGCTCCTGCACCCCCCCCCCCAAGTTCTGCCAACTCCTCCGCTAGGACTGCCATCCTCATTCTGCCACCCACCTCGCCACCGCTGGTCCATGAACTTTGCAGGCTATAAACATTCAGTTTGTTTCTTTGGACATGAGGGTGTCTCCCAGGCAATGAGGGGCAGTTTGACTGTCTGCTAATGGGAAAATTCCTCTGTTTCAGATAAAGACAAGGCTGAACTGTGCTGCCTGTGTACTTACTCGCACCAAGTGCCCTACACCCGTCACCCCTGTGCCTGCTAACCTCCACTGGCTCCCAGTTAAGCAACGCCTCAAATTTAAAACTCATCTTTGTTTTCAAATCCCTCCATTGCCTCCGCCCTCCCGATCTCTGTAATCTCCGCCCGCCCCACAACCGACTGAGATATTCCTTCTCCTCTTATTCTGGCCTCCAGAGTATCCCGGATTTTAATTGCTCCACCATTGGTGGATATGCCTTCAGCGTCCTGGGTCCCAAGCGTGGAAATTCCCTCCCGAAACCTCTCCGCCTCTCGACCTCACTTTCCTCCTTTAAGATGCTCCTTAAAACATACCTCATTGACCCAAGCTTTTGGTCATCTGCCCTAATATCTCCTTATGTGGCTCAGTGTCAAATCTTGCTGTACAGACTCCTGTGACGTGCCTTGGCATGGTTTGTTATGAAAGCACTATACAAAGACAAGTTGCTGTTTTTGGGGACTGAGAGGAAGGGCTGTCATGCCATGTTTGAGTACGAGGTTTGGAAGATTTGCTTGTCCGCCTTTGGGTGTATGTGTTTTTCTTTATGTAATCAAAGGTCAGAATCCCAGCCAGCCAGGAACATGACAGCGCCCCACGTCACAGCCTGTGCCACTGCTTCCCTATTATTGAAGCTTGAAGGCCAGGGAGAGTTCCAGCACAGGGAGAGAGAGAGAACAAGAATGAAAGGCCTAATAATTTGAAGCAGAGTAGATTGCAGCCCATGCCATGATCTCTATTCCCGAGCCGTCGATTCCAGCCCTCTCCTTGGCCACCTTCGCGGGTTGAACCAGCCTTGGCATCCCGTTTGACCCGGATGCAAAGTTCCAACCCCCATAATCCACTCCAAGGCCAAGTCTGCCTACTTCCTCCTATATAACATCGCCCGTCTCCACCCAGGTCTTAGCTCATCCATGCTGAAATCCCCATCCATGCTTTTTACTATCGGTTTGCTGGTTGGCCTCCCATATATCACCCGAAGGAAACCTGGGGAGGTGGGGGGGGGGTGGTGGGGGTCATTCAAAACTCTGCTGCTCAGATCCTACCGTGCACTAAGTTTCACTCACATCTCGCCCCTGTGCTCACTGAGTAACACCGGGCACCTGGTGAAATTCTCATCCTGTATTTAAATGCTTTCATGGATTTATCCCTCCCTATCTCTTCGGCATCCTCAAATCCCTACACCCCTCTGCTGGAGGCTGTGCCTTCATCCATCTAGGCCCCAAACTCTGGAATTCTCTCCCCAAACCTCTCCACCTCTCCAACTCTCCTCCTTTAAGACACCTTAAAATCGACTTCTATGAACAAGCTCTTGGCCACCCCTTCCTTGGCTCAGTATCAAGCTTTGGCCGATTACCCTTCGGTGAAGCGTCTTAGGGCACTTTCCTGCTTTTAATGAGCTGTATAAAGGTAAGTTGCTGTTATCTGTTGTATCTGTAGCACTGTTCTATTTTGCTCGGTCCCTTTCCCACACTTTATGCCAGCTGCAATGACTCTGGATCACGAGAGAAGTAGGAGGATTAGAACTGAATCCCTCCTCAACATCTTACAGGTGGGCGACAACCACAACATGCATATTACCTCTTTAACATTGTAAAACATCCCCAGGATCCTTATCAAACCAAACACTGAACCACACAATGATATTGAATGGACCAGGTAGGTTTGAAGGAGCTGATAAAAGCAGAGAGTTTCGAGAGGAGACTCCAGAGCTTAGGGCCGAGACAGCTGAAGGTGCCAATGATTGAGCGATTAAAACCGGGGGTGCGCAAGAGGGCAGAATTGGAAGGACCGCGCGGAGATCTTGGAGGGTTGTGGGGCAGGAGAAAATTACAGAGATAGGGAGGAGCGAGGCCATGGAGGGATTTGAAAACAAGGATGAGAATTTTTCAATCCAGATATTGCCGGAGCGGGAGCTAATGTAGGTCAGCGGGCACAGGGGGTGATGGGTGAACTGGACTTGGCGCGAGGTGAGGACAGAGTTTTGGATGACCTCAAGTTTACAGAGGGCGAACCATGAGAAGTCAGCCAGTTGAGGCTTTGGCAGTAGTCAAGTCTAGAGGTCACAAAGGCATGGATGAGGCTTTCAGCAGCAGATGAGCTGAGGCAGAGGCAGAGTTGGGCAGAGCTGGAAGGAGACGTCTAGGTGGAGATGGAGTGAATACGCCCACCCCCCCCCCCCCCCCAACCCTTTGGAATAAAGTCCCTGAGGCACAAGCAGCAGCGAGACAGCAGGAGGCTGCAGCTGGGAGGAGGGCTGTGAGCAGTGGCCGGTGGGGCTACACTGGCCGACTTTGGAGGGAGAGCACTGAGCTGCGAACGCGTAACTGCTGACATTTCCGGCCTGGAGACCACACAGACTTGCCAGCTGAACCTGGAGGCCCAAAACGGGGTTCCCGGGAGTGAAAGGACTCTGGTCTTCCAAAGGCACACTGGCTGAACTGAAAAGGATTGAGGGGGGAGGGGAGGGTTTGTGCCCCTCCTAAGACTGCCCTCCCCGCTGGCTCAGCCATTAGACAGAAGTGACATGGTTTTCACATTGCCGCTTTTTGGGAGCTTGCTGTGCACAAATTGGCCGCTCCATTTCTCACATCACTACAGCAATGATGCTTCAAAAGGTCCTTCATTGGCTGTAAGCGCCTTGTGACCTCCTGGGGTCGTGAAAGGCGCTATACAAATGTCAGTCTTTTTCCTCAGTCACAATACTCTGGCAGGCTCGACAGAGCAGCTGGTTATTTCCTCCCCATCAATTTGATAGGCGTTTGTGGGTTCAGCCCCACTCCAGATGCCTGAGCACATAATCTAGACTGGCGCCCCAGTGCAGTACAGAGGGAGGGCAGCACTGCCACAGGTGCAGTCCTTCGGCTGAGGCATTTAACTCCAGTGTCCCCCTACCTCTACAGGTGTGCGATAAGGAGCATATGACACCATTCGGGGAAGAACAGGATATGCTGCGACGTCATGGTAACAGTGGACGCCCTCTTTCCCAGCCTGTAGCATTGTAATGTTCCCCTTCATCTACCACTGCAGCCTCTTAAAGTGAAGCTGATAATATAAAGGCCGATTGTGCAGATTGTGCTCAGTGGGGAACTGGGTTAAGAGTGCGGCAAACAGACGCCACTAGCAAATAAACCTGAGTTGAAAGGGGCAGTGTATCAAACAAGGAGTGAGACCTTGGATGGGTGTCACTGGCAAGGCCAGCATTTATTGCCCATCCCTAATTGCCCTTGAGACGGTGGTGGTGAGTTGCCTTCTTGAACCGTTGCAGTCCATGTGTGGTAGGTATACCCACAGTGCTGTTAGGAAGGGACCAAGTGACAGTGATATATTTCCAAGTCAGGATTGTGTGTGGCCTGGAGGGGAACTTGTAGGTGGTGGTGTTCCCATGCATCTGCTGTCCTTGTCCTTCTCAGTGGTAGAGGTCGTGGGTTTGGAAGGTGCTGTCCAAGGAGCCTTAGTGCGTTGCTGCAGTGCATCTTGTAGATGGTACACACGGCTGCCACTGTGCATCAGTGGTGGAGAGAGTGAATGTTTAATGTGGTGGATGGGGTGCCAATCAAGCAGGCTGCTTTGTCTTGGATGGTGTCGAGCATCTTGAGTGTTGTTGGAGCTGCACCTATCCAGGCAAGTGGAGAGTATTCCATCACACTCCTGACTTGTGCCTTGTAGATGGTGGACAGGCTTTGGGGAGTTACTCACCGCAGGATTCCTAGCCTCTGACCTGCTCTTGTAACTACAGTATTTTTGTAGCTGGTCCAGTTCAGTTCCTGGCCAGTGGTAACCCCCAGGATGTTGATAATGGGGAATTCAGCAATGGTAATGTCATTGAATGTCAAGGGGAGATGGTTAGATTCTCTCTCATTGGAGATGATCATTGATTGCCACTTATCAGCCCAAGTCTGAATGTTGTGTCTGTCTTGCTTCATGCAGTTACAGACTGCCCCATATAGCCTAACGTCACCTTATGTGCTCAGAGCCAAATTTTATTTGATAACACTCCTGTGAAGCACCTCGAGATGTTTCAGCATGTTAAAGCTGCTACATAAATGCAAGTTGTTGTTGTCACTGGTGGTGTTCAGTTGGGATTCAGTTCCAATCTTTTTACCTCTCTTGGGGTATCAGGGCTCGCATGATGCCTTGGGCAGCAAATCTGCTCAGTGAAAATATTCAGATAGAAATGGAGATGTCCCACTGCAGTAAAATAGCTTATTAGAAGTCACTCAAGCTCTTACAGGAAGGATGGCCACTTGGAGTGAGGTACCAGAGAGCTGTGGTGTAGATTCCTAATCGAGGTTGTACAGAGAGAAGCACCACTTTTTATAGAAGCCACTAAAATCTGTCTGACCTGATTCTTCCTGCCTCTACCTGCCTCTGTTCTGGGCCTTTAACACTTGCAGAAAGCAGCCATGTGTGAACTTGAGATCCCGAACCTTGCCTCTTTCTTTCATGTCCTTACTCTGCACCGACACACAGCCCAATGGGCGTCATTCACCATCTCGGTACCTCACCCGTTGATATCCTCCTTGTGAGTGTCTAGACACTGAGTGGTGATGGGCTGCTCCATCACGGCAGGCATCATGGCAGGTCCCGGTCCTATCCCTGCTGAACATCTGTGTATGGATACCATCCAGTAGGGGTTATTGGATTGCAATCTGGGGCAGGATTCTCTCTGATTCTCATTTCATTTGGCTCCCCTTCTTAGAAAGGGAATATGAAGATTAATGGCAGACCCAGAACTTCTGCAGGTGATGTAATGGTAATATTACTGAGCCAGTAATCCAGAGGACCAGGCTGATACCCTGGTGCCATGGGTTCAAATCACACTATGGCAGCTGGTGGAATTTAAATTTAAGTAATAAAAGTCTGGAATTGAAAGCTAGTCTCAGTAACTGTGCCATGTAACTATTATCGATTGCCATAAAAACCCATCTGGTTCACTGATGTCCTTTAGGGAAGGAAATCGGCTGTCCTTACTCGGTCTGGCCTACATGTGACTCTGGACCCACAGCAATGTGGTTGACTCTTAACTCTCCTATGAAATGGCCCAGCAAGCCGCTCACTTCAAGGGCAATTAGGGATGGGCAACAAATGCTTGCCAGTGACACCCACATCCCATGGAAGAATAAAAGAACCTCAATGTTGATGCGAGACCTGGGGAGACCCACGTCCCTCTTCCAGGGAATCAGTGTCAATGGTTGAATAACAGTCATTTCCTGCTTTTCTCTTAGCTTCTGCCAGACTGTCACTGAAGTTATGGTGGGAGATAGGGAATATCTGGACTCTAGTGTCCAGTTACCACTCCATCTGAGGATCAGTCAATCCAGCTGTTTCCCATTTTGCTCAGACCCCCACCATAGAATATCGGGGTAATTTTACCCGAACGCACCACACAGGGATCCCACGAGGTTGGTTGGAAGGCTAGGTTCATACGCTGTCCAATGTTGACTTTGATGGCGAGTAAAACCAGTCTTGTACCTCCTCACCTCCACCCCATCTGTTTCCTCATGGTACAAATTATCCTCTAACCACACAACACAGAAGGAGGCCATTCGAGTGATCCCATTAATCCCACTCTCCTGTTCTTTTCCCATGCCTCTTCAAATTTTCACTGTTCAAGTATTTATGCAATTCCCTTTTGAAAGTTCCTATTGAATCTGAACCCACCACCTTTCAGGCAATGCAATCCAGATCCAGGTCACCTTGCTGAGGTAAAATGTGCTTAGTACAGTGGTTAATTTTTAATGGGACCATTGCTGTCATCATGAATTAAGATAAGGAGTCAAGAGTACTGTGTGGATCCCTGTGCACCGCACCACAGAAAAGATATGTTAGCGTTGGAGGAAGTGCAGCTCAGCTTCACCATAACTTTACAAGGCTTAGATTATGAGGGGAGATTACATAAGCTAAACATGTCTTCCCGGAATATAGAATGTTAAGGGGTGATTTGATTGAACTTTTTTAGGATTTTGAAAGAACGTTATGGTGTTACGGCCAGGTGGTAAGGGGTGTCGGTGATTCCCACTGTTCACCTTCCAACTGACCACAACAAGTATTTTTGTTACTGGAGTGTTAACCCCTTGTGTTTTATTTGTCAAATGGTTTTCTTGTAGGTTTAAAATAGAAGATTAACTGTTTATTGAACAACATTCGTTCCTGAAATGGTCACAACCACACCCACGCATGCATTCACTCACACACACACTCACGCTCACACACAAGAATAGATAGAAGGAGAAGGGTATGTGGTTTGAAGTGAGGTAGGTGTTTGCGGTTCATGGTAAATGTGTTGAATCTTCTCGGAGGACAATTTCTCTTTTAAAGTTGCAGGCCTAGGTTGTTTGTAGATTTTTCTGGTGGTTAAGACTTCAGTCTGGAGACAGTGGTCACTTTCAGTTCTCTGCTGCAACAAGTTGAAGTGTAGAATTCACAGCACGGCTCCTACTTTGGTTTTTGCTGGATCTCTCAGCTCTTGGCTGGACAGGCTTTTGCATTGTTGTTGTAATCTCTCTCCTCTCTCTCCAGAGAGCTACTTTTTAAGGCAAAAATCTCTCACATGTTGCCTCTGTTAGGAGATGTGGAGCCCCCTCCTGTGGTGACCAACAACAGAGCAGGATGTGGCTACTTCACACCTTCTTTGTTTCAGAAGAACCCATTCAATTCAAGAATGTCTCTTGATCGGGTCAGGATGGGTATAATTGTCACCTCTTAGTTTGGAATGTATCCTTTTGTCCTTAACAGACAGTGAGACAGTTTGACCTTCGGCGGCCATTTTGCAACGTAAAAAGGAGAGGCCAAATTTTTACAACTGTTCAGTTTGGTTCTGTATCATCATCGCTGCACCTTTCGTGAGAATGACGATAGGGCAAGGGAGAAACTTTTCCCGTCGGTGAGGGAGGCTCGGCTTAGAGGGCATAACTATAAGATCAGAGCCAGGTCATTCAAGAGAGAGCTTAGGAAACACGCCTTCACACAAAGAGTGATAGAAGTGTGGAACTGCTTTCCACAAAAAAGTTACAGATGCTCATTCAACTTAACTTTAAATTGGAGATTATTAGATTTTTGTGAAACAATGGCATAAATGGATATGGAGCCAAAACGGATGGATGGCATTAAAATACAGATCAGCCATGATCGTACTGAATGGCGGGATAGCCTCGAGGGGCTGAATGGCCTCATACTGTCCCTGTGTTCTCAAGTGTCATTTTTGTTGCCACATTGTTCAGATGTCCCAATCCTGGGGTTGGATTGTGTGCCCATGGCGGGGAGCCTGACGCCAAGCCGAAAAGGGCGGGTGGGGGAGGGGATCCCACCTCGGCCAGCTGCAGCCCCGCCCGGGGTGATTCTACGACACTGGGCCAATTAACCACTAATCAGAGAGCCGGCAGCTCAGCAGTATCAGCAGTGTCACTGGGAGCCGTGGCCACGGCCGGTATTGCAAGCGGCCTTGGACCCAGCCCCAGCACGGGAGCCCAGATCCAGGGTAGGTGAGCCTGGGTCACTGGGGCCAGTCCAGAAGGCACTATTCAAAGAGCTGAGGAATTCTCTCCAGTCTCCTGGCCAAAATTGATCCCACAGCCAACACCTTGAAAAAAAGATCTGGTTATTTATCTCATTGATGATTGTGGGAGATTGCTGTGTGTAACTTGGCTGCAGTGGTTCTTGTATCACAACAGTGACTACACTTTCAAAGTACTTTGTCAGCTGTAAAGGGATTTGGAGGTGTCCAGTGGTCATGAAAGGCAGTATAGAAATGGAATTCCTTTCTTTTTGTTGGCTCTCGCTTTACACAAAATGACCACTATGCTTGCTTTCTACACAGTGGATAGTGTTTCAAAGTAATTCATTGTTTGTGCAGTGCTTTGGGACATTTATAAAAGACGTGATAGGGTCTATAAATAATAGTCTCTCTCTTTTGTGCTTTGCTGTAACTTTACAATAATGGTGATGTCCCTTTAAACACACCTATGTATCGAAAACGGCCAAAGTTCAAATATCCCTTACCAGATATTCAGATATACCCTACCACCATCCTGACTTGGAACTATATCACCGTCGCTGGGTCAAAATCCTGGAACTCCCTTCCTAACAGCACTGTGGGTGTACCTCCCCCACATGGACTGCAGCGGTTCAAGAAGGCAGCTCACCACCACCTTCTTAAGGGCAATTAGGGATGGGCAATAAATGCTGGCCTGGCCAGCGACGCCCACATGCCAAGAATAAATTTTTAAAAATCAGACTCAGTCTTGAAACTTCCACTCGACCCCCTCAGCCTCAACAGCTTTTTTGGGGGAGAGATTTCCAGATTTTCATGATGCTTTGTGCTTCCTGACATCACCCCAGAGCTGCCTCGCTCGAATTTTAAGGTTATTTCCCTGTGTTTTGGACACTCTCCCATCAAAAGGAGTACTTTACCCTCTCCCCTATCTGTGCTTTTAATCATCTTAAACCCCTCAATTAAATCACCCCTTACTCTACTATATTCAAGGGAGTGCAAGCCTAGTCTATGCAACCTGTCCTCATAATGTAACCCTATTAGCCCCGCGGTTACGTGGCCAAAGACAACAAGCTCCCACATACAAAGCATTTGAATGAGTGCGGTTTAGGGAGGAATTGGCTCAACCACCTCCCTCCACCTTTCCTTAAGTAACAGCAAAGGATCTTTTACACCCAGCCGAGCAGACAGTCCAGCCCCGGGTCTCAACCGCAAGATAGAGCATCTGCCAAGGCAGCACTGCCTTACTGGCGTGTCGGTCTGGGTGATGGGCTCTTCTGAATTACAAGGAGCAGGGCAGCTGAGCCCAGCTGATGCTTGGGAGCAAACCTATTCAGTACAGGACAAGGTAATGTGGCAATTGTAGTGGGAACACCAGAAAGCTCCAGCCCTGGGCTGCAGTGAATGGAGATTAAGCGAGGAACTGAGACGGCGGTGACCAAGATAATGAAATTTGCAAACCGTCAGCACCGATGCCTCCAAATAATACAATCAAGAGAAACTTCTGCTTGTCTTTTCTTTTCTCTTTTTAACGTCCTTTCTTTTTTCAGTTTTTGAGAGCGGAAATTCTCGGGCTGCCCATCTGCCATCCACAATCCCATCCGTCTCCATGGCGGCGACATCACCAAAGGTGAAAGTGGAACGGGGGTCAATGGTCAGCAGTTCCCAAACTCAGACGGACAGATTGACAGTGGATGATTGATGGACTGATGTCATGTGTGGGCCTGAGAGGGGATTGTGTGATTTACCAATGCATCGACTTGTCAATTAGTAGCTCATCCAAAGTGGTAACAAGTTACTAGGGCCCTCTGAATGTAATCCAGTGACTCAGAATATAATGGAGTTACTCTGCTGTTCTCACCTCCACTGGGGAGCTCTCCCCCCCTCTTCCCCTCTCTCTCTCTCTCTCTCTCTCTCTCTGTGCCTTTCAAAAGTCAAGGAAGTAAGTTACTCAAGGCCCCAACATAAAAGCTGAACCATTCAGACCAGGAGGATCCCAACCTTTCTTTGTTTCTGCTCTGGGATTAGCGTTGGCTTCAGCTGTGGTGGCTGTGGACTGCTCCAAGGCAAGGACGGGGGTAGAAAATGGTGTGGTCACCACACCTGAGAGCTCTCCAGGGCAATATTAGGCTTAGATGCGATGCCTCCTGTGGTACAATAGTTTTCCAGCACTGGCCAACGCCATGTGGGTGACATCAGACTTGGAATGGAAATCACGCTTGGGTTTAACGGGACAGTAACATTTGAACACAAATCGCCTAAAAAGTAGAAAGTACGCTAGTAATTTTGGACAGGCGAAGATTCGAGTTAGAGGCCCCACGGAGAGGAGATTCCAAATTTTGGGACTCGGTCAGCTGGAAGTTCTGAAGGAGAGAATCTATCTCCACTTGGAGAGGCAAAATTTGATTCGGAATAGTCAGCATGGCTTTGTCAGAGGGAGGTCATGCCTAACAAATTTGATTGGATTTTTTGAGCATGTGACCAGGTGTGTAGATGAGGGTAGTGCAGTTGATGTAGTTTACATGGATTTCAGCAAAGCCTTCGACAAGGTCCCACATGGGAGACTTATCACGAAAGCAAATGCACATGGGATACAGGGTAACTTGATAAGGTGGATTCAAAATTGGCTTAGCTGTAGGAGACAGAGAGTGATGACAGACAGCTGTTTTAGTGACTGGAAGCCAGTGTCCAGTGGCGTACCACAGGGATCTGTGCTGGGTCCCCTATGTTTGTCATTTATATAAACGACATAGAGGACTATGTGGGGGGTAGGATCAGTAAGTTCGTGGATGACACAAAGATTGGCCGAGTGGTTAACAGTGAGGTGGAGTGTCTTAGGTTACAGGAAGATATAAACGGATGGTCAAATGGGCAGAAAAGTGGCAGATGGAATTTAACGCTGAAAAGTGTGAGGATATACACTTTGGAAGGAGTAATGTGACACGGAAGTATTCAATGAATGGCCTGACACTGGGAAGTTCCGAGGAACAAAGGGACCTTGGCGTGTTTGTTCATGGATCTTTGAAGGCAGAAGGGCAGATTAATAGGGTGGTGAAAAAGGCATATGGGACACTTGCCTTTATCAATCGAGGCATAGATTACAAAAGCAGGGAGGTCATGTTGGAGTTGTACAGAACTTTGGTAAGGCCACAGCTGGAGTACTGTGTGCAATTCTGGTTGCCACATTATAGGAAGGATGTGATTGCATTGGAGGGGGTGCAGGGGCGATTCACCAGGATGTTGCCTGGGATGGAACATTTAAGCTATGAAGAGAGGTTGGATAGGCTTGGGTTGTTTTCACTGGAGCAGAGAAGACTGAGGGGTGACCTGATCGAGGTGTACAAGATTATGAGGGGCATGGACAGGGTGGATAGGGAGCAGCTGTTCCCCTTAGTTGAAGGGTCAGTTACAAGGGGTCACAAGTTTAAGGTGAGGGGCGGGAGGTTTAAGGGGGATTTGAGGAAGAACTGTTTTACCCAGAGGGTGGTGACGGTCTGGAATGCCCTGTCTGGGAGGGTGGTAGAGGCAGGTTGCCTCACATCCTTTAAAAAGTACCTGGATGAGCACTTGGACCAAGTGCTGGCAAATGGGATTAGGTAGACAGGTCAGGTGTCTTTATTGCATCGGTGCAGACTCGATGGGCCGAAGGGCCTCTTCTGCACTGTATTATTCTGTGATTCTGTATATTGGGAACAAGCATTATGGGATAGATTCCCAACACAATGGATAGTCCCTAGAAAGGATGAACATCTTGGTTACTCAGATAGGCTCAAAAGAGCTGCGTCCATAAGCTTTAGAGAAGCTTAGACCTCGTGGTGATTTTATTGAGGTTTATAAGATGGTGTCCCATAGGAACATAGGAAATAGGAGCAGGAGTAGGCCATTCAGCCCCTCGATCCTGCTCCGCCATTCAACTGGGTCACGGCTGATCTTCAACCTCAGCACCATTTTCCCGCACTATCCCCATATCCCGTGATGTCATTAGTAACTAGAAATTTATTGATCTCTGTCTTGAACATACTCAATGACTGAGCCTCCACAGCCCTCTGGGGTAGAGAATTGCACAGATTCACCAGCCTCTGAGTGAAGACATTCCTCCTCATCTCAGTCCTAAATGGCCTCCCTCTTATTCTGAGACTGTGTCCCCTGGTTCTAGACTCCCCAGCCAGGGGAAACATCCTTCCTGCATCCACCATGTCGAGCCCTGTAAGAATTATGTATGCCTCAATGAGATCGCCTCTCATTCTTCTAAACTCGAGAGAATACAGGCCCAGTCTCCTCAATCTCTCCTCATAGGATAATCCCACCATCCCAGGGATCAGTCTGGTGAACCTTTGTTGCACTCCCTCTATGGCAAGTATATCCTTCCTTAGGTAAGGAGACCAAAACTGTACACAAAACTCCAGGTGCAGTCTCACCAAGGCTCTATCCAATTGCAGCAAGACTTCTTTACTCTTGTACTCCAATCCTCTTACAACAAAGGCCAACATACCATTTGCCTTCCTCATTGTTAGCTTTCAGTGATTTATGAACAAGGACACCCAGGTTCCTTTGGACATCAACACTTCCCAATCTCTCACCATTTAAGAAATACTCTGTCTTTCTGTTTTTTCTACCAAAGAGGATAACTCCACTCTTATTTACATTATATTCCATCTACCATGTTCTTGCCCACTCACTAAGTCTGTCCAAGTCCCCTTGAAGCCTCCTTGCATCCTCCTCACAACACACATTCCCACCTAGTTTTGTGACATCAGCAAACTTGGAAATATTACCTTTGGTTGCCACATCCAAATCATTGATATAGATTGTGAACAGCTGGGGCCCAAGCACTAATCTTGCAGTACCCCACTATTCACAGCCTGCCAACGCGAGAATGGCCCGTTTATTCCTACTCTCTATTTTCTGTCTGTTAACCAATTCTCAATCCATGCCAGTATATTACCCCCAATCCCATGTGCTCTAATTTTGCTTACTAACCTCCTGTGTGGGACCTTATCGAAAGCCTCCTTTGTGCTCACTAACCTACACTGGCTCCCAGTCTGGCAAAAGCTCAATTTGAAAATTCTCATCCTTGTTTTCAAATCCCTGCATGTCCTCGCCCCTCCCTATCTCGGTAATCTCCTGTAGCCCTATAATCCTCCCAGATATCGGTGCTCCTCCAAATCTTGTCCTCTCGAGCATCTCCTATTTTAATCGCTCCTGCATTGGTGGCCGTGCCTTCAGCTGCCTGGGCCCTAAGCTCTGGAATTCCCTCCCTAAACCACTCTGACTCCTCACCTTGTTTTGAAAGACACTCCTTAAAACCTACCTCTTTGACCATGTTTTTATTTATCTGACCCGAATGTGGCTCGGTGTCAATTTTCGTTTGATCATGCTCCTGTGAAGCATCTTGGGATATTTTACAACGTTGGAGGTGCTACTTAAATGCAAGTGGTTATAGTTGAAGGGAGTAGATTGCATTTGTATGGACAGTTTCTGATCAGCAAAAAGATTAGCGGGGACCAGGAAATGGAGGTGCTGAAGTTGTGTAAGGCCAGAGGTAGGTCGGATGTCAGGAGGTGGTTCCTCTCCCAGAGGTCAGTGGGCCTGTGGAACAGGCTGTCAGCTTGTTTGGTAAATGCTGATTCAGTGAGTTACTTCAAGGGGAGTTGGTGGCATAGTGGTAATATCACTGGACTAGTAATCCAAGAGGCCCAGATTATCCTCTGCAGAGGTGAATTCAAATCCCATCATAGCAGATGGGGAAATTTCAATTCAATTAAAACTCTAGGATTTAAAAAAAAAAGGGAGCTGGTCTGTTGGTGACCATGAAACCATTGTCAATTGTTGTAAGTCTAGTTTACTAATGTCCTTTAGGGAAGCAAATCTGTGGCTGACACATGACTCCAGACCTGCCCCCACCCTGCCATGGCCGATTGGAAAGTGAACAGACTGCTCGGCCTGAATTTTGTGAGGGGAGTCAGGACCCTGCCGTGAGGTATAAAGTGGGTCCCGAGGCCCCCACTTTCCGGCTGCGGGACCGCCTCGGCAATTTTACCGGAGGTGGCCTCCTAATTGGCCGCCTGCAGCCCGCCGTCCAATTAAAGCTGGCGGAAGCAGCCCTGAAGCCTCAGCAGTGCCACAGGGGGAGGTGATCACTGCTGAGGCAGGCCAGAGACCTCGGGAGCTGGGCCGAGGATCGGAGGCTTGGTGTCAATTTTCCCACCCGCGGCCCACTCTTTGGCCTGTTGAGTGTAACCGGGACGGGGATGGGGATCAATGTGGGACACAGTTGGAGGACGGGGATGGGGATTGGTGTGGTACACAGTGTGAGCAGGAGGATGGGGTATGATGTGGGAAGCAGTGTGAGGATGGGGATCGAGATTGATATGGGACAATGTTTCGGGAAGGGGATGGGGATTAATGTGGGACACAGTGGGAGGATCAGGATGGGGATTGATATGGGACAGAGTGTGAGGATGAGGATGGGGATTGATGTGGGACAGAGTGTGAGGATGAGGATGGTGATTGATGTGGGACAGAGTGTGAGGATGAGGATGGGGATTGATGTGGGATACAGTGTGAGGATGGGGATTGATGTGGGACAGAGTGTGAGGATGAGGATGGGGATTGATGTGGGATACAGTGTGAGGATGGGGATTGATGTGGGACAGAGTGTGAGGATGAGGATGGGGATTGATGTGGGATAAAGTGTGAGGATGGGGATTGATGTGGGACACAGTGTGAGGATGGGGATGGGGATTGATGTGGGACACAGTGTGAGAATGAGGATGGGGATTGATATGGGACAGAGTGTGAGGATGAGGATGGGGATTGATGTGGGACACAGTGTGTGGATGGGGATGGGGATTGATGTGGGACACAGTGTGAGAATGAGGATGGGGATTGATGTGGGACACAGTGTGAGGATGGGGATGGGGATTGATGTGGGACACAGTGTGAGAATGAGGATGGGGATTGATGTGGGACACAGTGTGAGGATGGGGATTGATGTGGGACAGAGTGTGAGGATGGGGATGGGGATTGATGTGGGACACAGTGTGAGAATGAGGATGGGGATTGATGTGGGACAGAGTGTGAGGATGAGGATGGGGATTGATGTGGGACAGAGTGTGAGGATGAGGATGGGGATTGATGTGGGATACAGTGTGAGGATGGGGATTGATGTGGGATACAGTGTGAGGATGGGGATTGATGCAGGACACAGTGTGTGGATGAGGATGGGGATTGATGCGGGACACAGTGTGTGGATGAGGATGGGGATTGATGTGGGACACAGTGTGTGGATGAGGATGGGGATTGATGCGGGACACAGTGTGTGGATGAGGATGGGGATTGATGTGGGACACAGTGTGTGGATGAGGATGGGGATTGATGTGGGACACAGTGTGTGGATGAGGATGGGGATTGATGTGGGACACAGTGTGAGAATGGGGATGGGGATTGATGTGGGACACAGTGTGCGGATGAGGATGGGGATTGATGTGGGACACAGTGTGAGTATGGGGATTTATGTGGAATATTGTGTGAGGATGGGGATTGGGATTGATGTGGGACACACTGTGAGGATGGAGATGGGGATTAATGCAGGACACTGTGTGTGGATGAGGATGGGGATTGATGTGGGACACAGTGTGTGGATGAGGATGGGGATTGATGTGGGACAAAGTGTGAGTATGGGGATTTATGTGGAATACTGTGTGAGGATGGGGATTGGGATTGATGTGGGACACACTGTGAGGATGGGAATGGGGATTGATGTGGGACACAGTGTGCGGATGAGGATGGGGATTGAAGTGGGACACAGTGTGAGTATGGGGATTTATGTGGAATATTGTGTGAGGATGGGGATTGGGATTGATGTGGGACACACTGTGAGGATGGAGATGGGGATTAATGCAGGACACTGTGTGTGGATGAGGATGGGGATTGATGTGGGACACAGTATGAGTATGGGGATTTATGTGGAATACTGTGTGAGGATGGGGATTGGGATTAATGTGGGACACAGTGGGAGGTTGGGGAAGGGGATTGATGTGGGACACAGTGTGAGGATGGGGATGGATATGGGACACAGTTTGAGGATGGGGATGGGGATTGATGTGGGACACAGTGTGAGGTTGGGGATGGGGATTGATGTGGGACACAGTTTGAGGATGGGGATGGGGATTGATGTGGGACACAGTGTGAGGTTGGGGATGGGGATGGGGATTGATGTGGGACACAGTGTGAGGTTGGGGATTTATGTGGAATATTGTGTGAGGATGGGGATTTGGATTGATGTGGGACACACTGTGAGGATGGGGATGGGGATTGATGCAGGACACTGTGTGAGGTTGAGGATGGGGAATGATGTGGGACACAGTATGTGTATGGGGATTTATGTGGAATACTGTGTGAGGATGGGGATTGGGATTAATGTGGGACACAGTGTGAGGTTGGGGATGGGGATTGATGTGGGGCACAGTGTGAGGATGGGGATGGATATGGGACGCAGTTTGGGGATGGGGATTGATGTGGGACACAGTGTGAGGTTGGGGATGGGGATTGATGTGGGACACAGTGTGAGGATGGGGATTGATGTGGGACACAGTGTGAGGTTGGGGATTGGGATGGGGATTGATGTGGGACACAGTGTGAGGTTGGGGATGGGGATTGATGTGGGACACAGTGTGAGGATGGGGATGGGGATTGATGTGGGACACAGTGTGAGGATGGGGATGGGGATTGATGTGGGACACAGTGTGAGGTTGGGGATGGGGATTGATGTGGGACACAGTGTGAGGATGGGGATGGGGATTGTTGTGGGACACAGTGTGAGGATGGGGATTGATGTGGGACCAGTGTGAGGATGGGGATTGATGTGGGACACAGTGTGAGGTAGGGGATGGGGATTGATGTGGGACACAGTGTGAGGATGGGGATTGATGTGGGACACACTGTGAGGATGGGGATTGGGATTTATGTGGGACACAGTCTGAGGTTGGGGATGGGGATTGATGTGGGACACAGTGTGAGGATGGGGATGGATGTGGGACACAGTGTGAGGACGGGGATGGGGATTGATGTGGGACACAGTATGGGGATGGGGATTGATGTGGGACACAGTTTGAGGTGGGGGAGGGGGATGGGGATTGATGTGGGACACAGTGTGCGGATGGGGATGGGGATTGATGTGGGACACAGTGTGAGAATGAGAATGGGGATTGATGTGGGACACAGTGTGCGGATGAGGATGGGGATTGATGTGGGACACAGTGTGAGTATGGGGATTTATGTGGAATATTGTGTGAGGATGGGGATTGGGATTGATGTGGGACACACTGTGAGGATGGGGATGGGGATTGATGCAGGACACAGTGTGTGGATGGGGATTGATGTGGGAAAGAGTGTGTGGATGAGGATGGGGATTGATGTGGGACACTGTGTGAGAATGAGAATGGGGATTGATGTGGGACACAGTGTGCGGATGAGGATGGGGATTGATGTGGGACACAGTGTGAGTATGGGGATTTATGTGGAAAACTGTGTGAGGATGGGGATTGGGATTGATGTGGGACACACTGTGAGGATGGGAATGGGGATTGATGAAGGACACTGTGTGTGGATGAGGATGGGGATTGATGTGGGACACAGTGTGTGGATGAGGATGGGGATTGATGTGGGACACAGTATGAGTATGGGGATTTATGTGGAATACTGTGTGAGGATGGGGATTGGGATTAATGTGGGACACAGTGTGAGGATGGGGATGGGGATGGATATGGGACGCAGTGTGAGGTTGGGGATGGGGATTGATGTGGGACACAGTGTGAGGATGGGGTTGATGTGGGACACTGTGAGAGGTTGGGGATGTGGATTGATGTGGGACACAGTGTGAGGTTGGGGATGGGGATTGATGTGGGACACAGTGTGAGGATGGGGATGGGGATTGATGTGGGACACAGTGTGAGGATGGGGATTGATGTGGGACACAGTGTGAGGTTGGGGATGGGGATGGGGATTGATGTGGGACACAGTGTGAGGATGGGGATTGATGTGGCACACAGTGTGGGGATGGGGATTGATGTGGGACACAGTGTGAGGTTGGGGATGGGGATTGATGTGGGACACAGTGTGAGGATGGGGATGGGGATTGATGTGGGACACAGTGTGAGGATGGGGATGGGGATTGATGTGGGACACAGTGTGAGGATGGGGATTGATGTGGGACCCAGTGTGAGGATGGGGATGGGGATTGATGTGGGACACAGTGTGAGGTTGGGGATGGGGATTGATGTGGGACACAGTGTGAGGATGGGGATGGGGATTGATGTGGGACACAGTGTGAGGTGGGGGAGGGGGATGGGGATTGATGTGGGACACAGTGTGCGGATGGGGATGGGGATTGAAGTGCGACACAGTGTGAGAATGAGAATGGGGATTGATGTGGGACACAGTGTGCGGATGAGGATGGGGATTGATGTGGGACACAGGATGAGTATGAGGATTTATGTGGAATATTGTGTGAGGATGGGGATTGGGATTAATGTGGGACACAGTGTGAGGTTGGGGATGGGGATTGATGTGGGACACAGTGTGAGGATGGGGATGGGAATGGATATGGGACACAGTTTCAGGATGGGGATGGGGATTGATGTGGCACACAGTGTGAGGATGGGGATGGGGATTGATGTGGGACACAGTGTGAGGATGGGGATTGATGTGGGACACAGTGTGAGGTTGGGGATGGGGATGGGGATTGATGTGGGACACAGTGTGAGGATGGGGATAGATGTGGGACACAGTGTGAGGTTGGGGATGGGGATGGGGATTGATGTGGGTCACAGTGTGAGGATGGGGATTGATGTGGGACACAGTGTGAGGTTGGGGATGGGGATGGCGATTGATGTGGGACACAGTGTGAGGATGGGGATGGATGTGGGACACAGTTTGAGGATGGGGATGGGGATTGATGTGGGACACAGTGTGAGGATGGGGATGGGGATTGATGTGGGACACAGTGTGAGGCTGGGGATGGGGATTGATGTGGGTCACAGTGTGAGGATGGGGATTGATGTGGGACACAGTGTGAGGTTGGGGATGGGGATGGCGATTGATGTGGGACACAGTGTGAGGATGGGGATGGATGTGGGACACAGTTTGAGGATGGGGATGGGGATTGATGTGGGTCACAGTGTGAGGTTGGGGATGGGGATTTATGTGGGACACAGTGTGAGGATGGGGATGGGGATTGATGTGGGACAGAGTGTGAGGATGTGGATGGGGATTGATGTGGGACAGGGTGTGAGGATGAGGATGGGGATTGATGTGGGACACAGTGTGAGGATGAGGATGGGTATTGATGTGGGACACAGTGTGAGGTTGGGGATGGGGATCGGGATTGATGTGGGACACAGTGTGAGGATGGGGATGGGGATTGATGTGGGACACAGTGTGAGGATGGGGATGGGGATTGATGTGGGACACAGTGTGAGGTTGGGGATGGGTATTGATGTGGGACACACTGTGAGGATGGGGATGGGGATTGATGTGGGACACAGTGCGAGGTTGGGGATGGGGATGGCGATTGATGTGGGACACAGTGTGAGGATGGGGTTGGAGATTGATGTGGGTCACAGTGTGAGGATGGGGATTGATGTGGGACACAGTGTGAGGTTGGGGATGGGGATGGCGATTGATGTGGGACACAGTGTGAGGATGCGGATGGATGTGGGACACAGTTTGAGGATGGGGATGGGGATTGATGTGGGACACAGTGTGAGGATGGGGATGGGGATTGATGTGGGACACAGTGTGAGGCTGGGGATGGGGATTGATGTGGGTCACAGTGTGAGGATGGGGATTGATGTGGGACACAGTGTGAGGTTGGGGATGGGGATGGCGATTGATGTGGGACACAGTGTGAGGATGGGGATGGATGTGGGACACAGTTTGAGGATGGGGATGGGGATTGATGTGGGTCACAGTGTGAGGTTAGGGATGGGGATTTATGTGGGACACAGTGTGAGGTTGGGGAAGGGGATGGGGATGGGGATTGATGTGGGACACAGTGTGAGGTTGGGGATGGGGATTGATGTGGGACACAGTGTGAGGATGGGGATGGGGATTGATGTGGGACAGAGTGTGAGGATGAGGATGGGGATTGATGTGGGACAGGGTGTGAGGATGAGGATGGGGATTGATGTGGGACACAGTGTGAGGATGAGGATGGGTATTGATGTGGGACACAGTGTGAGGTTGGGGATGGGGATCGGGATTGATGTGGGACACAGTGTGAGGATGGGGATGGGGATTGATGTGGGACACAGTGTGAGGTTGGGGATGGGGATTGATGTGGGACACAGTGTGAGGTTGGGGATGGGGATTGATGTGGGACACAGTGTGAGGATGGGGATTGATGTGGGACACAGTGTGAGGTTGGGGATTGGGATGGGGATTGATGTGGGACACAGTGTGAGGTTGGGGATGGGGATTGATGTGGGACACAGTGTGAGGATGGGGATGGGGATTGATGTGGGACACAGTGTGAGGATGGGGATGGGGATTGATGTGGGACACAGTGTGAGGTTGGGGATGGGGATTGATGTGGGACACAGTGTGAGGATGGGGATGGGGATTGTTGTGGGACACAGTGTGAGGATGGGGATTGATGTGGGACCAGTGTGAGGATGGGGATTGATGTGGGACACAGTGTGAGGTAGGGGATGGGGATTGATGTGGGACACAGTGTGAGGATGGGGATTGATGTGGGACACACTGTGAGGATGGGGATTGGGATTTATGTGGGACACAGTCTGAGGTTGGGGATGGGGATTGATGTGGGACACAGTGTGAGGATGGGGATGGATGTGGGACACAGTGTGAGGACGGGGATGGGGATTGATGTGGGACACAGTATGGGGATGGGGATTGATGTGGGACACAGTTTGAGGTGGGGGAGGGGGATGGGGATTGATGTGGGACACAGTGTGCGGATGGGGATGGGGATTGATGTGGGACACAGTGTGAGAATGAGAATGGGGATTGATGTGGGACACAGTGTGCGGATGAGGATGGGGATTGATGTGGGACACAGTGTGAGTATGGGGATTTATGTGGAATATTGTGTGAGGATGGGGATTGGGATTGATGTGGGACACACTGTGAGGATGGGGATGGGGATTGATGCAGGACACAGTGTGTGGATGGGGATTGATGTGGGAAAGAGTGTGTGGATGAGGATGGGGATTGATGTGGGACACTGTGTGAGAATGAGAATGGGGATTGATGTGGGACACAGTGTGCGGATGAGGATGGGGATTGATGTGGGACACAGTGTGAGTATGGGGATTTATGTGGAAAACTGTGTGAGGATGGGGATTGGGATTGATGTGGGACACACTGTGAGGATGGGAATGGGGATTGATGAAGGACACTGTGTGTGGATGAGGATGGGGATTGATGTGGGACACAGTGTGTGGATGAGGATGGGGATTGATGTGGGACACAGTATGAGTATGGGGATTTATGTGGAATACTGTGTGAGGATGGGGATTGGGATTAATGTGGGACACAGTGTGAGGATGGGGATGGGGATGGATATGGGACGCAGTGTGAGGTTGGGGATGGGGATTGATGTGGGACACAGTGTGAGGATGGGGTTGATGTGGGACACTGTGAGAGGTTGGGGATGTGGATTGATGTGGGACACAGTGTGAGGTTGGGGATGGGGATTGATGTGGGACACAGTGTGAGGATGGGGATGGGGATTGATGTGGGACACAGTGTGAGGATGGGGATTGATGTGGGACACAGTGTGAGGTTGGGGATGGGGATGGGGATTGATGTGGGACACAGTGTGAGGATGGGGATTGATGTGGCACACAGTGTGGGGATGGGGATTGATGTGGGACACAGTGTGAGGTTGGGGATGGGGATTGATGTGGGACACAGTGTGAGGATGGGGATGGGGATTGATGTGGGACACAGTGTGAGGATGGGGATGGGGATTGATGTGGGACACAGTGTGAGGATGGGGATTGATGTGGGACCCAGTGTGAGGATGGGGATGGGGATTGATGTGGGACACAGTGTGAGGTTGGGGATGGGGATTGATGTGGGACACAGTGTGAGGATGGGGATGGGGATTGATGTGGGACACAGTGTGAGGTGGGGGAGGGGGATGGGGATTGATGTGGGACACAGTGTGCAGATGGGGATGGGGATTGAAGTGCGACACAGTGTGAGAATGAGAATGGGGATTGATGTGGGACACAGTGTGCGGATGAGGATGGGGATTGATGTGGGACACAGGATGAGTATGAGGATTTATGTGGAATATTGTGTGAGGATGGGGATTGGGATTAATGTGGGACACAGTGTGAGGTTGGGGATGGGGATTGATGTGGGACACAGTGTGAGGATGGGGATGGGAATGGATATGGGACACAGTTTCAGGATGGGGATGGGGATTGATGTGGCACACAGTGTGAGGATGGGGATGGGGATTGATGTGGGACACAGTGTGAGGATGGGGATTGATGTGGGACACAGTGTGAGGTTGGGGATGGGGATGGGGATTGATGTGGGACACAGTGTGAGGATGGGGATAGATGTGGGACACAGTGTGAGGTTGGGGATGGGGATGGGGATTGATGTGGGTCACAGTGTGAGGATGGGGATTGATGTGGGACACAGTGTGAGGTTGGGGATGGGGATGGCGATTGATGTGGGACACAGTGTGAGGATGGGGATGGATGTGGGACACAGTTTGAGGATGGGGATGGGGATTGATGTGGGACACAGTGTGAGGATGGGGATGGGGATTGATGTGGGACACAGTGTGAGGCTGGGGATGGGGATTGATGTGGGTCACAGTGTGAGGATGGGGATTGATGTGGGACACAGTGTGAGGTTGGGGATGGGGATGGCGATTGATGTGGGACACAGTGTGAGGATGGGGATGGATGTGGGACACAGTTTGAGGATGGGGATGGGGATTGATGTGGGTCACAGTGTGAGGTTGGGGATGGGGATTTATGTGGGACACAGTGTGAGGATGGGGATGGGGATTGATGTGGGACAGAGTGTGAGGATGTGGATGGGGATTGATGTGGGACAGGGTGTGAGGATGAGGATGGGGATTGATGTGGGACACAGTGTGAGGATGAGGATGGGTATTGATGTGGGACACAGTGTGAGGTTGGGGATGGGGATCGGGATTGATGTGGGACACAGTGTGAGGATGGGGATGGGGATTGATGTGGGACACAGTGTGAGGATGGGGATGGGGATTGATGTGGGACACAGTGTGAGGTTGGGGATGGGTATTGATGTGGGACACACTGTGAGGATGGGGATGGGGATTGATGTGGGACACAGTGCGAGGTTGGGGATGGGGATGGCGATTGATGTGGGACACAGTGTGAGGATGGGGTTGGAGATTGATGTGGGTCACAGTGTGAGGATGGGGATTGATGTGGGACACAGTGTGAGGTTGGGGATGGGGATGGCGATTGATGTGGGACACAGTGTGAGGATGCGGATGGATGTGGGACACAGTTTGAGGATGGGGATGGGGATTGATGTGGGACACAGTGTGAGGATGGGGATGGGGATTGATGTGGGACACAGTGTGAGGCTGGGGATGGGGATTGATGTGGGTCACAGTGTGAGGATGGGGATTGATGTGGGACACAGTGTGAGGTTGGGGATGGGGATGGCGATTGATGTGGGACACAGTGTGAGGATGGGGATGGATGTGGGACACAGTTTGAGGATGGGGATGGGGATTGATGTGGGTCACAGTGTGAGGTTAGGGATGGGGATTTATGTGGGACACAGTGTGAGGTTGGGGATGGGGATGGGGATGGGGATTGATGTGGGACACAGTGTGAGGTTGGGGATGGGGATTGATGTGGGACACAGTGTGAGGATGGGGATGGGGATTGATGTGGGACAGAGTGTGAGGATGAGGATGGGGATTGATGTGGGACAGGGTGTGAGGATGAGGATGGGGATTGATGTGGGACACAGTGTGAGGATGAGGATGGGTATTGATGTGGGACACAGTGTGAGGTTGGGGATGGGGATCGGGATTGATGTGGGACACAGTGTGAGGATGGGGATGGGGATTGATGTGGGACACAGTGTGAGGTTGGGGATGGGGATTGATGTGGGACACAGTGTGCGGTTGGGGATGGGGATTGATGTGGGACAGAGTGTGAGGATGAGGATGGGGATTGATGTGGGACAGAGTGTGAGGATGAGGATGGGGATTGATGTGGGACAGGGTGTGAGGATGAGGATGGGGATTGATGTGGGACACAGTGTGAGGATGGGGATGGGGATTGATGTGCGACACAGTGTGGGGATGGGGATTGATGTGGTACACAGTGTGAGGTTGGGGATGGGGTTTGATGTGGAACACAGTGTGAGGATGGGGATTGATGTGGCACACAGTGTGGGGATGGGGATTGATGTGGGACACAGTGTGAGGATGGGGATGGGGATTGATGTGGGACAGAGTGTGAGGATGAGGATGGGGATTGATGTGGGACACAGTGTGGGGATGGGGATTGATGTGGGACACAGTGTGGGGATGGGGATTGATGTGGGACACAGTGTGAGGTTGGGGATGGGGATTGATGTGGGACACAGTGTGAGGATGGGGATGGGGATTGATGTGGGACACAGTGTGAGGTTGGGGATGGCGATTGATGTGGGACACAGTGTGAGGATGGGGATTGATGTGGGACACAGTGTGAGGATGGGGATGGGTGTGGGACACAGTGTGAGGACAGGGATGGGGATTGATGTGGGACACAGTGTGAGGATGGGGATGGGTGTGGGACACAGTGTGAGGACAGGGATGGGGATTGATGTGGGACACAGTGTGAGGATGGGGATGGGGATTGATGTGGGACACAGTGTGAGGTGCGGGAGGGGGATGGGGATTGATGTGGGACACAGTGTGCGGATGGGGATGGGGATTGATGTGGGACACAGTGTGAGAATGAGAATGGGGATTGATGTGGGACACAGTGTGCGGCTGCGGATGGGGATTGATGTGGGACACAGTGTGAGATGGGGATTGATGTGGGACCCAGTGTGAGGATGGGGATGGGGATTGATGTGGGACACAGTGTGAGGTTGGGGATGGGGATTGATGTGGGACACAGTGTGAGGATGGGGATGGGGATTGATGTGGGACACAGTGTGCGGATGGGGATGGGGATTGAAGTGCGACACAGTGTGAGAATGAGAATGGGGATTGATGTGGGACACAGTGTGCGGATGGGGATGGGGATTGAAGTGCGACACAGTGTGAGAATGAGAATGGGGATTGATGTGGGACACAGTGTGCGGATGAGGATGGGGATTGATGTGGGACACAGGATGAGTATGAGGATTTATGTGGAATATTGTGTGAGGATGGGGATTGGGATTAATGTGGGACACAGTGTGAGGTTGGGGATGGGGATTGATGTGGGACACAGTGTGAGGATGGGGATGGGAATGGATATGGGACACAGTTTCAGGATGGGGATGGGGATTGATGTGGCACACAGTGTGAGGATGGGGATGGGGATTGATGTGGGACACAGTGTGAGGATGGGGATTGATGTGGGACACAGTGTGAGGTTGGGGATGGGGATGGGGATTGATGTGGGACACAGTGTGAGGATGGGGATAGATGTGGGACACAGTGTGAGGTTGGGGATGGGGATGGGGATTGATGTGGGTCACAGTGTGAGGATGGGGATTGATGTGGGACACAGTGTGAGGTTGGGGATGGGGATGGCGATTGATGTGGGACACAGTGTGAGGATGGGGATGGATGTGGGACACAGTTTGAGGATGGGGATGGGGATTGATGTGGGACACAGTGTGAGGATGGGGATGGGGATTGATGTGGGACACAGTGTGAGGCTGGGGATGGGGATTGATGTGGGTCACAGTGTGAGGATGGGGATTGATGTGGGACACAGTGTGAGGTTGGGGATGGGGATGGCGATTGATGTGGGACACAGTGTGAGGATGGGGATGGATGTGGGACACAGTTTGAGGATGGGGATGGGGATTGATGTGGGTCACAGTGTGAGGTTGGGGATGGGGATTTATGTGGGACACAGTGTGAGGATGGGGATGGGGATTGATGTGGGACAGAGTGTGAGGATGTGGATGGGGATTGATGTGGGACAGGGTGTGAGGATGAGGATGGGGATTGATGTGGGACACAGTGTGAGGATGAGGATGGGTATTGATGTGGGACACAGTGTGAGGTTGGGGATGGGGATCGGGATTGATGTGGGACACAGTGTGAGGATGGGGATGGGGATTGATGTGGGACACAGTGTGAGGATGGGGATGGGGATTGATGTGGGACACAGTGTGAGGTTGGGGATGGGTATTGATGTGGGACACACTGTGAGGATGGGGATGGGGATTGATGTGGGACACAGTGCGAGGTTGGGGATGGGGATGGCGATTGATGTGGGACACAGTGTGAGGATGGGGTTGGAGATTGATGTGGGTCACAGTGTGAGGATGGGGATTGATGTGGGACACAGTGTGAGGTTGGGGATGGGGATGGCGATTGATGTGGGACACAGTGTGAGGATGGGGATGGATGTGGGACACAGTTTGAGGATGGGGATGGGGATTGATGTGGGTCACAGTGTGAGGTTAGGGATGGGGATTTATGTGGGACACAGTGTGAGGTTGGGGATGGGGATGGGGATGGGGATTGATGTGGGACACAGTGTGAGGTTGGGGATGGGGATTGATGTGGGACACAGTGTGAGGATGGGGATGGGGATTGATGTGGGACAGAGTGTGAGGATGAGGATGGGGATTGATGTGGGACAGGGTGTGAGGATGAGGATGGGGATTGATGTGGGACACAGTGTGAGGATGAGGATGGGTATTGATGTGGGACACAGTGTGAGGTTGGGGATGGGGATCGGGATTGATGTGGGACACAGTGTGAGGATGGGGATGGGGATTGATGTGGGACACAGTGTGAGGTTGGGGATGGGGATTGATGTGGGACACAGTGTGCGGTTGGGGATGGGGATTGATGTGGGACAGAGTGTGAGGATGAGGATGGGGTTTGATGTGGGACAGAGTGTGAGGATGAGGATGGGGATTGATGTGGGACAGGGTGTGAGGATGAGGATGGGGATTGATGTGGGACACAGTGTGAGGATGGGGATGGGGATTGATGTGCGACACAGTGTGGGGATGGGGATTGATGTGGTACACAGTGTGAGGTTGGGGATGGGGTTTGATGTGGAACACAGTGTGAGGATGGGGATTGATGTGGCACACAGTGTGGGGATGGGGATTGATGTGGGACACAGTGTGAGGATGGGGATGGGGATTGATGTGGGACAGAGTGTGAGGATGAGGATGGGGATTGATGTGGGACACAGTGTGGGGATGGGGATTGATGTGGGACACAGTGTGGGGATGGGGATTGATGTGGGACACAGTGTGAGGTTGGGGATGGGGATTGATGTGGGACCCAGTGTGAGGATGGGGATGGGGATTGATGTGGGACACAGTGTGAGGTTGGGGATGGCGATTGATGTGGGACACAGTGTGAGGATGGGGATTGATGTGGGACACAGTGTGAGGATGGGGATGGGTGTGGGACACAGTGTGAGGACAGGGATGGGGATTGATGTGGGACACAGTGTGAGGATGGGGATGGGTGTGGGACACAGTGTGAGGACAGGGATGGGGATTGATGTGGGACACAGTGTGAGGATGGGGATGGGGATTGATGTGGGACACAGTGTGAGGTGCGGGAGGGGGATGGGGATTGATGTGGGACACAGTGTGCGGATGGGGATGGGGATTGATGTGGGACACAGTGTGAGAATGAGAATGGGGATTGATGTGGGACACAGTGTGCGGATGCGGATGGGGATTGATGTGGGACACAGTGTGAGTATGGGGATTTATGTGGAATATTGTGTGAGGATGGGGATTGGGATTGATGTGGGACACACTGTGAGGATGGGGATTGATGCAGGACACAGTGTGTGGATGGGGATTGATGTGGGACACAGTGTGTGGATGAGGATGGGGATTGATGTGGGACACAGTGTGAGTATGGGGATTTATGTGGAAAACTGTGTGAGGATGGGGATTGGGATTGATGTGGGACACACTGTGAGGATGGGAATGGGGATTGATGAAGGACACTGTGTGAGTATGGGGATTTATGTGGAAAACTGTGTGAGGATGGGGATTGGGATTGATGTGGGACACACTGTGAGGATGGGAATGGGGATTGATGAAGGACACAGTGTGTGGATGAGGATGGGGATTGATGTGGGACACAGTGTGTGGATGAGGATGGGGATTGATGTGGGACACAGTGTGAGTATGGGGATTTATGTGGAAAACTGTGTGAGGATGGGGATTGGGATTGATGTGGGACACACTGTGAGGATGGGAATGGGGATTGATGAAGGACACAGTGTGTGGATGAGGATGGGGATTGATGTGGGACACAGGATGAGTATGGGGATTTATGTGGAATACTGTGTGAGGATGGGGATTGGGATTAATGTGGGACACAGTGTGAGGTTGGGGATGGGGATTGATGTGGGACACAGTGTGAGGATGGGGATGGGGATGGAAATGGGACACAGTTTGAGGATGGGGATTGATGTGGGACACAGTGTGAGGTTGGGGATGGGGATTGATGTGGGAAACAGTGTGAGGATGGGGATTGGGATTGATGTGGGACACAGTGTGAGGTTGGGGATTGATGTGGGACACAGTGTGAGGTTGGGGATGGGGATTGATGTGGGACACAGTGTGAGGATGGGGATGGGGATTGATGTGGGACACAGTGTGAGGATGGGGATGGGGATTGATGTGGGACACAGTGTGAGGTTGGGGATGGGGATTGATGTGGGTCACAGTGTGAGGATGGGGATTGATGTGGGACACAGTGTGAGGTTGGGGATGGGGATGGCGATTGATGTGGGACACAGTGTGAGGATGGGGATGGATGTGGGACACAGTTTGAGGATGGGGATGGGGATTGATGTGGGACACAGTGTGAGGTTGGGGATGGGGATTGATGTGGGACAAAGTGTGTGGTTGGGGATGGGGATTTATGTGGGACACAGTGTGAGGATGGGGATTGATGTGGGACACAGTGTGAGGATGGGGATGGGGATTGATGTGGGACACAGTGTGAGGTTGGGGATGGGTATTGATGTGGGACACACTGTGAGGATGGGGATGGGGATTGATGTGGGACACAGTGCGAGGTTGGGGATGGGGATGGCGATTGATGTGGGACACAGTGTGAGGATGGGGATGGAGATTGATGTGGGTCACAGTGTGAGGATGGGGATTGATGTGGGACACAGTGTGAGGTTGGGGATGGGGATGGCGATTGATGTGGGACACAGTGTGAGGATGGGGATGAATGTGGGACACAGTTTGAGGATGGGGATGGGGATTGATGTGGGACACAGTGTGAGGATGGGGATGGGGATTGATGTGGGACACAGTGTGAGGCTGGGGATGGGGATTGATGTGGGTCACAGTGTGAGGATGGGGATTGATGTGGGACACAGTGTGAGGTTGGGGATGGGGATGGGGATTGATGTGGGACACAGTGTGAGGATGGGGATGGATGTGGGACACAGTTTGAGGATGGGGATGGGGATTGATGTGGTTCACAGTGTGAGGTTGGGGATGGGGATGGGGATTGATGTGGGACACAGTGTGAGGTTGGGGATGGGGATTGATGTGGGACACAGTGTGAGGATGGGGATGGGGATTGATGTGGGACAGAGTGTGAGGATGAGGATGGGGATTGATGTGGGACAGGGTGTGAGGATGAGGATGGGGATTGATGTGGGACACAGTGTGAGGATGAGGATGGGTATTGATGTGGGACACAGTGTGAGGTTGGGGATGGGGATCGGGATTGATGTGGGACACAGTGTGAGGATGGGGATGGGGATTGATGTGGGACACAGTGTGAGGTTGGGGATGGGGATTGATGTGGGACAGAGTGTGAGGATGGGGATTGATGTGGGACAGAGTGTGAGGATGAGGATGGGGATTGATGTGGGACAGGGTGTGAGGATGAGGATGGGGATTGATGTGGGACACAGTGTGAGGATTGGGATGGGGATTGATGTGCGACACAGTGTGGGGATGGGGATTGAAGTGGTACACAGTGTGAGGTTGGGGATGGGGTTTGATGTGGAACACAGTGTGAGGATGGGGATTGATGTGGCACACAGTGTGGGGATGGGGATTGATGTGGGACACAGTGTGAGGATGGGGATGGGGATTGATGTGGGACAGAGTGTGAGGATGAGGATGGGGATTGATGTGGGGCACAGTGTGGGGATGGGGATTGATGTGGGACACAGTGTGAGGTTGGGGATGGGGATTGATGTGGGACCCAGTGTGAGGATGGGGATTGATGTGGGACACAGTGTGAGGTTGGGGATGGGGATTGATGTGGGACACAGTGTGAGGATGGGGATGGGGATTGATGTGGGACACAGTGTGAGGATGGGGATTGGGATTTATGTGGGACACAGTGTGTGGTTGGGGATGGGGATTGATGTGGGACACAGTGTGGGGATGGGGATGGGTGTGGGACACAGTGTGAGGACGGGGATGGGGATTGATGTGGGACACAGTGTGAGGATGGGGATGGGGATTGATGTGGGACACAGTGTGAGGTGCTGGAGGGGGATGGGGATTGATGTGGGACACAGTTTGAGGATAGGGATGGGGATTGATGTGGGACACAGTGTGAGGTTGGGGATGGGGATTGATGTGGGACACAGTGTGAGGATGGGGATGGGGATGGATATGGGACACAGTTTGAGGATGGGGATGGGGATTGATGTGGGACACAGTGTGAGGTTGGGGATGGGGATTGATGTGGGACACAGTGTGAGGATGGGGATTGGGATTGATGTGGGACACAGTGTGAGGTTGGGGATGGGGATTGATGTGGGACACAGTGTGAGGTGCGGGAGGGGGATGGGGATTGATGTCGGACACAGTGTGCGGATGGGGATGGGGATTGATGTGGGACACAGTGTGAGAATGAGAATGGGGATTGATGTGGGACACAGTGTGCAGATGCGGATGGGGATTGATGTGGGACACAGTGTGAGTATGGGGATTTATGTGGAATATTGTGTGAGGATGGGGATTGGGATTGATGTGGGACACACTGTGAGGATGGGGATTGATGCAGGACACAGTGTGTGGATGGGGATTGATGTGGGACACAGTGTGTGGATGAGGATGGGGATTGATGTGGGACACAGTGTGAGTATGGGGATTTATGTGGAAAACTGTGTGAGGATGGGGATTGGGATTGATGTGGGACACACTGTGAGGATGGGAATGGGGATTGATGAAGGACACTGTGTGTGGATGAGGATGGGGATTGATGTGGGACAGAGTGTGAGGATGAGGATGGGGATTGATGTGGGACACAGTGTGGGGATGGGGATTGATGTGGGACACAGTGTGGGGATGGGGATTGATGTGGGACACAGTGTGAGGTTGGGGATGGGGATTGATGTGGGACCCAGTGTGAGGATGGGGATGGGGATTGATGTGGGACACAGTGTGAGGTTGGGGATGGCGATTGATGTGGGACACAGTGTGAGGATGGGGATTGATGTGGGACACAGTGTGAGGATGGGGATGGGTGTGGGACACAGTGTGAGGACAGGGATGGGGATTGATGTGGGACACAGTGTGAGGATGGGGATGGGTGTGGGACACAGTGTGAGGACAGGGATGGGGATTGATGTGGGACACAGTGTGAGGATGGGGATGGGGATTGATGTGGGACACAGTGTGAGGTGCGGGAGGGGGATGGGGATTGATGTGGGACACAGTGTGCGGATGGGGATGGGGATTGATGTGGGACACAGTGTGAGAATGAGAATGGGGATTGATGTGGGACACAGTGTGCGGATGCGGATGGGGATTGATGTGGGACACAGTGTGAGTATGGGGATTTATGTGGAATATTGTGTGAGGATGGGGATTGGGATTGATGTGGGACACACTGTGAGGATGGGGATTGATGCAGGACACAGTGTGTGGATGGGGATTGATGTGGGACACAGTGTGTGGATGAGGATGGGGATTGATGTGGGACACAGTGTGAGTATGGGGATTTATGTGGAAAACTGTGTGAGGATGGGGATTGGGATTGATGTGGGACACACTGTGAGGATGGGAATGGGGATTGATGAAGGACACTGTGTGAGTATGGGGATTTATGTGGAAAACTGTGTGAGGATGGGGATTGGGATTGATGTGGGACACACTGTGAGGATGGGAATGGGGATTGATGAAGGACACAGTGTGTGGATGAGGATGGGGATTGATGTGGGACACAGTGTGTGGATGAGGATGGGGATTGATGTGGGACACAGTGTGAGTATGGGGATTTATGTGGAAAACTGTGTGAGGATGGGGATTGGGATTGATGTGGGACACACTGTGAGGATGGGAATGGGGATTGATGAAGGACACAGTGTGTGGATGAGGATGGGGATTGATGTGGGACACAGGATGAGTATGGGGATTTATGTGGAATACTGTGTGAGGATGGGGATTGGGATTAATGTGGGACACAGTGTGAGGTTGGGGATGGGGATTGATGTGGGACACAGTGTGAGGATGGGGATGGGGATGGAAATGGGACACAGTTTGAGGATGGGGATTGATGTGGGACACAGTGTGAGGTTGGGGATGGGGATTGATGTGGGAAACAGTGTGAGGATGGGGATTGGGATTGATGTGGGACACAGTGTGAGGTTGGGGATTGATGTGGGACACAGTGTGAGGTTGGGGATGGGGATTGATGTGGGACACAGTGTGAGGATGGGGATGGGGATTGATGTGGGACACAGTGTGAGGATGGGGATGGGGATTGATGTGGGACACAGTGTGAGGTTGGGGATGGGGATTGATGTGGGTCACAGTGTGAGGATGGGGATTGATGTGGGACACAGTGTGAGGTTGGGGATGGGGATGGCGATTGATGTGGGACACAGTGTGAGGATGGGGATGGATGTGGGACACAGTTTGAGGATGGGGATGGGGATTGATGTGGGACACAGTGTGAGGTTGGGGATGGGGATTGATGTGGGACAAAGTGTGTGGTTGGGGATGGGGATTTATGTGGGACACAGTGTGAGGATGGGGATTGATGTGGGACACAGTGTGAGGATGGGGATGGGGATTGATGTGGGACACAGTGTGAGGTTGGGGATGGGTATTGATGTGGGACACACTGTGAGGATGGGGATGGGGATTGATGTGGGACACAGTGCGAGGTTGGGGATGGGGATGGCGATTGATGTGGGACACAGTGTGAGGATGGGGATGGAGATTGATGTGGGTCACAGTGTGAGGATGGGGATTGATGTGGGACACAGTGTGAGGTTGGGGATGGGGATGGCGATTGATGTGGGACACAGTGTGAGGATGGGGATGAATGTGGGACACAGTTTGAGGATGGGGATGGGGATTGATGTGGGACACAGTGTGAGGATGGGGATGGGGATTGATGTGGGACACAGTGTGAGGCTGGGGATGGGGATTGATGTGGGTCACAGTGTGAGGATGGGGATTGATGTGGGACACAGTGTGAGGTTGGGGATGGGGATGGGGATTGATGTGGGACACAGTGTGAGGATGGGGATGGATGTGGGACACAGTTTGAGGATGGGGATGGGGATTGATGTGGTTCACAGTGTGAGGTTAGGGATGGGGATTTATGTGGGACACAGTGTGAGGTTGGGGATGGGGATGGGGATTGATGTGGGACACAGTGTGAGGTTGGGGATGGGGATTGATGTGGGACACAGTGTGAGGATGGGGATGGGGATTGATGTGGGACAGAGTGTGAGGATGAGGATGGGGATTGATGTGGGACAGGGTGTGAGGATGAGGATGGGGATTGATGTGGGACACAGTGTGAGGATGAGGATGGGTATTGATGTGGGACACAGTGTGAGGTTGGGGATGGGGATCGGGATTGATGTGGGACACAGTGTGAGGATGGGGATGGGGATTGATGTGGGACACAGTGTGAGGTTGGGGATGGGGATTGATGTGGGACAGAGTGTGAGGATGGGGATTGATGTGGGACAGAGTGTGAGGATGAGGATGGGGATTGATGTGGGACAGGGTGTGAGGATGAGGATGGGGATTGATGTGGGACACAGTGTGAGGATTGGGATGGGGATTGATGTGCGACACAGTGTGGGGATGGGGATTGAAGTGGTACACAGTGTGAGGTTGGGGATGGGGTTTGATGTGGAACACAGTGTGAGGATGGGGATTGATGTGGCACACAGTGTGGGGATGGGGATTGATGTGGGACACAGTGTGAGGATGGGGATGGGGATTGATGTGGGACAGAGTGTGAGGATGAGGATGGGGATTGATGTGGGGCACAGTGTGGGGATGGGGATTGATGTGGGACACAGTGTGAGGTTGGGGATGGGGATTGATGTGGGACCCAGTGTGAGGATGGGGATTGATGTGGGACACAGTGTGAGGTTGGGGATGGGGATTGATGTGGGACACAGTGTGAGGATGGGGATGGGGATTGATGTGGGACACAGTGTGAGGATGGGGATTGGGATTTATGTGGGACACAGTGTGTGGTTGGGGATGGGGATTGATGTGGGACACAGTGTGGGGATGGGGATGGGTGTGGGACACAGTGTGAGGACGGGGATGGGGATTGATGTGGGACACAGTGTGAGGATGGGGATGGGGATTGATGTGGGACACAGTGTGAGGTGCGGGAGGGGGATGGGGATTGATGTGGGACACAGTTTGAGGATAGGGATGGGGATTGATGTGGGACACAGTGTGAGGTTGGGGATGGGGATTGATGTGGGACACAGTGTGAGGATGGGGATGGGGATGGATATGGGACACAGTTTGAGGATGGGGATGGGGATTGATGTGGGACACAGTGTGAGGTTGGGGATGGGGATTGATGTGGGACACAGTGTGAGGATGGGGATTGGGATTGATGTGGGACACAGTGTGAGGTTGGGGATGGGGATTGATGTGGGACACAGTGTGAGGTGCGGGAGGGGGATGGGGATTGATGTCGGACACAGTGTGCGGATGGGGATGGGGATTGATGTGGGACACAGTGTGAGAATGAGAATGGGGATTGATGTGGGACACAGTGTGCAGATGCGGATGGGGATTGATGTGGGACACAGTGTGAGTATGGGGATTTATGTGGAATATTGTGTGAGGATGGGGATTGGGATTGATGTGGGACACACTGTGAGGATGGGGATTGATGCAGGACACAGTGTGTGGATGGGGATTGATGTGGGACACAGTGTGTGGATGAGGATGGGGATTGATGTGGGACACAGTGTGAGTATGGGGATTTATGTGGAAAACTGTGTGAGGATGGGGATTGGGATTGATGTGGGACACACTGTGAGGATGGGAATGGGGATTGATGAAGGACACTGTGTGTGGATGAGGATGGGGATTGATGTGGGACACAGGATGAGTATGGGGATTTATGTGGAATACTGTGTGAGGATGGGGATTGGGATTAATGTGGGACACAGTGTGAGGTTGGGGATGGGGATTGATGTGGGACACAGTGTGAGGATGGGGATGGATATGGGACACAGTTTGAGGATGGGGATGGGGATTGATGTGGGACACAGTGTGAGGTTGGGGATGGGGATTGATGTGGGACACAGTGTGAGGATGGGGATTGGGATCGATGTGGGACACAGTGTGAGGTTGGGGATTGATGTGGGACACAGTGTGAGGTTGGGGATGGGGATTGATGTGGGACACAGTGTGAGGATGGGGATGGGGATTGATGTGGGACACAGTGTGAGGATGGGGATGGGGATTGATGTGGGACACAGTGTGAGGTTGGGGATGGGGATTGATGTGGGTCACAGTGTGAGGATGGGGATTGATGTGGGACACAGTGTGAGGTTGGGGATGGGGATGGCGATTGATGTGGGACACAGTGTGAGGATGGGGATGGATGTGGGACACAGTTTGAGGATGGGGATGGGGATTGATGTGGGACACAGTGTGAGGTTGGGGATGGGGATTGATGTGGGACAAAGTGTGTGGTTGGGGATGGGGATTTATGTGGGACACAGTGTGATGTTGGGGATGGGGATGGGGATGGGGATTGATGTGGGACACAGTGTGAGGTTGGGGATGGGGATTGATGTGGGACACAGTGTTGGGATGGGGATTGATGTGGGACAGAGTGTGAGGATGAGGATGGGGATTGATGTGGGACAGGGTGTGAGGATGACGATGGGGATTGACGTGGGACACAGTGTGAGGATGAGGATGGGGATTGATGTGGGACACAGTGTGAGGTTGGGGATGGGGATTGATGTGGGACACAGTGTGAGGTTGGGGATGGGGATTGATGTGGGACAATGTGTGAGGTTGGGGATGGGGATGGGGATTGATGTGGGACATAGTGTGAGGTTGGGGATGGGGATGGGGATTGATGTGGGACACAGTGTGAGGTTGGGGATGGGGATTGATGTGGGACACAGTGTGAGGTTGGGGATGGGGATGGGGATTGATGTGGGACAGAGTGTGAGGATGAGGATGGGGATTGATGTGGGACAGGGTGTGAGGATGAGGATGGGGATTGATGTGGGACACAGTATGAGGATGGGGATTGATGTGGGACAGAGTGTGAGCATGAGGATGGGGATTGATGTGGGACAGTGTGAGGATGAGCATGGGGATTGATGTGGGACAGAGTATGAGGACGGGGATTGATGTGGGACACAGTGTGAGGATGGGGATTGATGCAGGACACTGTGTGTGGATGAGGATGGGGATGGATGTGGGACACAGTGTGTGGATGAGGATGGGGATTGATGTGGGACACAGTGTGCGTATGGGGATTTATGTGGAATATTGTGTGTGGATGAGGATGGGGATTGATGTGGGACACAGTGTGTGGATTACGATGGGGATTGATGTGGGACACAGTGTGAGTATGGGGATTTATGTGGAAAACTCTGTGAGGATGGGCTTTGGGATTGATATGGGACACACTTTGAGGATGGGAATGGGGATTGATGAAGGACACTGTTTGTGGATGAGGATGGGGATTGATGTGGGACACAGTATGAGTATGGGAATTTATGTGGAATAATGTGTGAGGATGGGGATTGGGATTAATGTGGGACACAGTGTGTGGTTGGGGATGGGGATTGATGTGGGGCACAGTGTGAGGATGGGGATGGGGATGGATATGGGATGCAGTTTGGGGATGGGGATTGATGTGGGACACAGTGTGAGGTTGGGGATGGGGATTGATGTGGGACACAGTGTGAGGTTGGGGATGGGGATGGGGATTGATGTGGGACACAGTGTGAGGATGGGGATTGATGTGGGACAAAGTGTGAGGATGGGGATGGGGATTGATGTGGGACCCAGTGTGGGGATGGGGATTGATGTGGGACACAGTGTGAGGTTGGGGATGGGGATTGATGTGGGACACAGTGTGAGGATGGGGATGGGGATTGATGTGGGACACAGTGTGAGGATGGGGATTGGGATTTATGTGGGACACTGTGAGGTTGGGGATGGGGATTGATGTGCGACACAGTGTGGGGATGGGGATGGGGATTGATGAAGGACACTGTGTGTGGATGAGGATGGGGATTGATGTGGGACACAGTGTGTGGATGTGGATGGGGATTGATGTGGGACACAGGATGAGTATGGGGATTTATGTGGAATACTGTGTGAGGATGGGGATTGGGATTAATGTGGGACACAGTGTGAGGTTGGGGATGGGGATTGATGTGGGACACAGTGTGAGGATGGGGATGGGGATGGAAATGGGACACAGTTTGAGGATGGGGATTGATGTGGGACACAGTGTGAGGTTGGGGATGGGGATTGATGTGGGACACAGTGTGAGGATGGGGATTGGGATTGATGTGGGACACAGTGTGAGGTTGGGGATTGATGTGGGACACAGTGTGAGGTTGGGGATGGGGATTGATGTGGGACACAGTGTGAGGATGGGGATGGGGATTGATGTGGGACACAGTGTGAGGATGGGGATGGGGATTGATGTGGGACACAGTGTGAGGTTGGGGATGGGGATTGATGTGGGTCACAGTGTGAGGATGGGGATTGATGTGGGACACAGTGTGAGGTTGGGGATGGGGATGGCGATTGATGTGGGACACAGTGTGAGGATGGGGATGGATGTGGGACACAGTTTGAGGATGGGGATGGGGATTGATGTGGGACACAGTGTGAGGTTGGGGATGGGGATTGATGTGGGACAAAGTGTGTGGTTGGGGATGGGGATTTATGTGGGACACAGTGTGAGGATGGGGATTGATGTGGGACACAGTGTGAGGATGGGGATGGGGATTGATGTGGGACACAGTGTGAGGTTGGGGATGGGTATTGATGTGGGACACACTGTGAGGATGGGGATGGGGATTGATGTGGGACACAGTGCGAGGTTGGGGATGGGGATGGCGATTGATGTGGGACACAGTGTGAGGATGGGGATGGAGATTGATGTGGGTCACAGTGTGAGGATGGGGATTGATGTGGGACACAGTGTGAGGTTGGGGATGGGGATTGATGTGGGACACAGTGTGAGGTTGGGGATGGGGATTGATGTGGGACAATGTGTGAGGTTGGGGATGGGGATGGGGATGGGGATTGATGTGGGACATAGTGTGAGGTTGGGGATGGGGATGGGGATTGATGTGGGACACAGTGTGAGGTTGGGGATGGGGATTGATGTGGGACACAGTGTGAGGTTGGGGATGGGGATGGGGATTGATGTGGGACAGAGTGTGAGGATGAGGATGGGGATTGATGTGGGACAGGGTGTGAGGATGAGGATGGGGATTGATGTGGGACACAGTATGAGGATGGGGATTGATGTGGGACAGAGTGTGAGCATGAGGATGGGGATTGATGTGGGACAGTGTGAGGATGAGCATGGGGATTGATGTGGGACAGAGTATGAGGACGGGGATTGATGTGGGACACAGTGTGAGGATGGGGATTGATGCAGGACACTGTGTGTGGATGAGGATGGGGATTGATGTGGGACACAGTGTGTGGATGAGGATGGGGATTGATGTGGGACACAGTGTGCGTATGGGGATTTATGTGGAATATTGTGTGTGGATGAGGATGGGGATTGATGTGGGACACAGTGTGTGGATTACGATGGGGATTGATGTGGGACACAGTGTGAGTATGGGGATTTATGTGGAAAACTCTGTGAGGATGGGCTTTGGGATTGATATGGGACACACTGTGAGGATGGGAATGGGGATTGATGAAGGACACTGTTTGTGGATGAGGATGGGGATTGATGTGGGACACAGTATGAGTATGGGAATTTATGTGGAATAATGTGTGAGGATGGGGATTGGGATTAATGTGGGACACAGTGTGTGGTTGGGGATGGGGATTGATGTGGGGCACAGTGTGAGGATGGGGATGGGGATGGATATGGGATGCAGTTTGGGGATGGGGATTGATGTGGGACACAGTGTGAGGTTGGGGATGGGGATTGATGTGGGACACAGTGTGAGGTTGGGGATGGGGATGGGGATTGATGTGGGACACAGTGTGAGGTTGGGGATGGGGATTGATGTGGGACAAAGTGTGAGGATGGGGATGGGGATTGATGTGGGACCCAGTGTGGGGATGGGGATTGATGTGGGACACAGTGTGAGGTTGGGGATGGGGATTGATGTGGGACACAGTGTGAGGATGGGGATGGGGATTGATGTGGGACACAGTGTGAGGATGGGGATTGGGATTTATGTGGGACACTGTGAGGTTGGGGATGGGGATTGATGTGCGACACAGTGTGGGGATGGGGATGGGGATTGGTGAAGGACACTGTGTGTGGATGAGGATGGGGATTGATGTGGGACACAGTGTGTGGATGAGGATGGGGATTGATGTGGGACACAGGATGAGTATGGGGATTTATGTGGAATACTGTGTGAGGATGGGGATTGGGATTAATGTGGGACACAGTGTGAGGTTGGGGATGGGGATTGATGTGGGACACAGTGTGAGGATGGGGATGGGGATGGAAATGGGACACAGTTTGAGGATGGGGATTGATGTGGGACACAGTGTGAGGTTGGGGATGGGGATTGATGTGGGACACAGTGTGAGGATGGGGATTGGGATTGATGTGGGACACAGTGTGAGGTTGGGGATTGATGTGGGACACAGTGTGAGGTTGGGGATGGGGATTGATGTGGGACACAGTGTGAGGATGGGGATGGGGATTGATGTGGGACACAGTGTGAGGATGGGGATGGGGATTGATGTGGGACACAGTGTGAGGTTGGGGATGGGGATTGATGTGGGTCACAGTGTGAGGATGGGGATTGATGTGGGACACAGTGTGAGGTTGGGGATGGGGATGGCGATTGATGTGGGACACAGTGTGAGGATGGGGATGGATGTGGGACACAGTTTGAGGATGGGGTTTGGGGATTGATGTGGGACACAGTGTGAGGTTGGGGATGGGGATTGATGTGGGACAAAGTGTGTGGTTGGGGATGGGGATTTATGTGGGACACAGTGTGAGGATGGGGATTGATGTGGGACACAGTGTGAGGATGGGGATGGGGATTGATGTGGGACACAGTGTGAGGTTGGGGATGGGTATTGATGTGGGACACACTGTGAGGATGGGGATGGGGATTGATGTGGGACACAGTGCGAGGTTGGGGATGGGGATGGCGATTGATGTGGGACACAGTGTGAGGATGGGGATGGAGATTGATGTGGGTCACAGTGTGAGGATGGGGATTGATGTGGGACACAGTGTGAGGTTGGGGATGGGGATGGCGATTGATGTGGGACACAGTGTGAGGATGGGGATGGATGTGGGACACAGTTTGAGGATGGGGATGGGGATTGATGTGGGACACAGTGTGAGGATGGGGATGGGGATTGATGTGGGACACAGTGTGAGGCTGGGGATGGGGATTGATGTGGGTCACAGTGTGAGGATGGGGATTGATGTGGGACACAGTGTGAGGTTGGGGATGGGGATGGGGATTGATGTGGGACACAGTGTGAGGATGGGGATGGATGTGGGACACAGTTTGAGGATGGGGATGGGGATTGATGTGGTTCACAGTGTGAGGTTAGGGATGGGGATTTATGTGGGACACAGTGTGAGGATGGGGATGGGGATGGGGATTGATGTGGGACACAGTGTGAGGTTGGGGATGGGGATTGATGTGGGACACAGTGTGAGGATGGGGATGGGGATTGATGTGGGACAGAGTGTGACGATGAGGATGGGGATTGATGTGGGACAGGGTGTGAGGATGAGGATGGGGATTGATGTGGGACACAGTGTGAGGATGAGGATGGGTATTGATGTGGGACACAGTGTGAGGTTGGGGATGGGGATCGGGATTGATGTGGGACACAGTGTGAGGATGGGGATGGGGATTGATGTGGGACACAGTGTGAGGTTGGGGATGGGGATTGATGTGGGACACAGTGTGAGGTTGGGGATGGGGATTGATGTGGGACAGAGTGTGAGGATGAGGATGGGGATTGATGTGGGACAGAGTGTGAGGATGAGGATGGGGATTGATGTGGGACAGGGTGTGAGGATGAGGATGGGGATTGATGTGGGACACAGTGTGAGGATGGGGATGGGGATTGATGTGCGACACAGTGTGGGGATGGGGATTGATGTGGTACACAGTGTGAGGTTGGGGATGGGGTTTGATGTGGAACACAGTGTGAGGATGGGGATTGATGTGGCACACAGTGTGGGGATGGGGATTGATGTGGGACACAGTGTGAGGATGGGGATGGGGATTGATGTGGGACAGAGTGTGAGGATGAGGATGGGGATTGATGTGGGACACAGTGTGGGGATGGGGATTGATGTGGGACACAGTGTGAGGTTGGGGATGGGGATTGATGTGGGACCCAGTGTGAGGATGGGGATTGATGTGGGACACAGTGTGAGGTTGGGGATGGGGATTGATGTGGGACACAGTGTGAGGATGGGGATGGGGATTGATGTGGGACACAGTGTGAGGATGGGGATTGGGATTTATGTGGGACACAGTGTGTGGTTGGGGATGGGGATTGATGTGGGACACAGTGTGGGGATGGGGATGGGTGTGGGACACAGTGTGAGGACGGGGATGGGGATTGATGTGGGACCCAGTGTGAGGATGGGGATGGGGATTGATGTGGGACACAGTGTGAGGTGCGGGAGGGGGATGGGGATTGATGTGGGACACAGTGTGCGGATGGGGATGGGGATTGATGTGGGACACAGTGTGAGAATGAGAATGGGGATTGATGTGGAATACTGTGTGAGGATGGGGATTGGGATTAATGTGGGACACAGTGTGAGGTTGGGGATGGGGATTGATGTGGGACACAGTGTGAGGATGGGGATGGGGATGGATATGGGACACAGTTTGAGGATGGGGATGGGGATTGATGTGGGACACAGTGTGAGGTTGGGGATGGGGATTGATGTGGGACACAGTGTGAGGTTGGGGATGGGGATTGATGTGGGACACAGTGTGAGGTGCGGGAGGGGGATGGGGATTGATGTCGGACACAGTGTGCGGATGGGGATGGGGATTGATGTGGGACACAGTGTGAGAATGAGAATGGGGATTGATGTGGGACACAGTGTGCAGATGCGGATGGGGATTGATGTGGGACACAGTGTGAGTATGGGGATTTATGTGGAATATTGTGTGAGGATGAGGATTGGGATTGATGTGGGACACAGTGTGAGGATGGGGATTGATGCAGGACACAGTGTGTGGATGGGGATTGATGTGGGACACAGTGTGTGGATGAGGATGGGGATTGATGTGGGACACAGTGTGAGTATGGGGATTTATGTGGAAAACTGTGTGAGGATGGGGATTGGGATTGATGTGGGACACACTGTGAGGATGGGAATGGGGATTGATGAAGGACACTGTGTGTGGATGAGGATGGGGATTGATGTGGGACACAGGATGAGTATGGGGATTTATGTGGAATACTGTGTGAGGATGGGGATTGGGATTAATGTGGGACACAGTGTGAGGTTGGGGATGGGGATTGATGTGGGACACAGTGTGAGGATGGGGATGGATATGGGACACAGTTTGAGGATGGGGATGGGGATTGATGTGGGACACAGTGTGAGGTTGGGGATGGGGATTGATGTGGGACACAGTGTGAGGATGGGGATTGGGATTGATGTGGGACACAGTGTGAGGTTGGGGATTGATGTGGGACACAGTGTGAGGTTGGGGATGGGGATTGATGTGGGACACAGTGTGAGGATGGGGATGGGGATTGATGTGGGACACAGTGTGAGGATGGGGATGGGGATTGATGTGGGACACAGTGTGAGGTTGGGGATGGGGATTGATGTGGGTCACAGTGTGAGGATGGGGATTGATGTGGGACACAGTGTGAGGTTGGGGATGGGGATGGCGATTGATGTGGGACACAGTGTGAGGATGGGGATGGATGTGGGACACAGTTTGAGGATGGGGATTGATGTGGGACACAGTGTGAGGTTGGGGATGGGGATTGATGTGGGACAAAGTGTGTGGTTGGGGATGGGGATTTATGTGGGACACAGTGTGATGTTGGGGATGGGGATGGGGATGGGGATTGATGTGGGACACAGTGTGAGGTTGGGGATGGGGATTGATGTGGGACACAGTGTTGGGATGGGGATTGATGTGGGACAGAGTGTGAGGATGAGGATGGGGATTGATGTGGGACAGGGTGTGAGGATGACGATGGGGATTGACGTGGGACACAGTGTGAGGATGAGGATGGGGATTGATGTGGGACACAGTGTGAGGTTGGGGATGGGGATTGATGTGGGACACAGTGTGAGGTTGGGGATGGGGATTGATGTGGGACAATGTGTGAGGTTGGGGATGGGGATGGGGATTGATGTGGGACATAGTGTGAGGTTGGGGATGGGGATGGGGATTGATGTGGGACACAGTGTGAGGTTGGGGATGGGGATTGATGTGGGACACAGTGTGAGGTTGGGGATGGGGATGGGGATTGATGTGGGACAGAGTGTGAGGATGAGGATGGGGATTGATGTGGGACAGGGTGTGAGGATGAGGATGGGGATTGATGTGGGACACAGTATGAGGATGGGGATTGATGTGGGACAGAGTGTGAGCATGAGGATGGGGATTGATGTGGGACAGTGTGAGGATGAGCATGGGGATTGATGTGGGACAGAGTATGAGGATGGGGATTGATGTGGGACACAGTGTGAGGATGGGGATTGATGCAGGACACTGTGTGTGGATGAGGATGGGGATGGATGTGGGACACAGTGTGTGGATGAGGATGGGGATTGATGTAGGACACAGTGTGCGTATGGGGATTTATGTGGAATATTGTGTGTGGATGAGGATGGGGATTGATGTGGGACACAGTGTGTGGATTACGATGGGGATTGATGTGGGACACAGTGTGAGTATGGGGATTTATGTGGAAAACTCTGTGAGGATGGGCTTTGGGATTGATATGGGACACACTGTGAGGATGGGAATGGGGATTGATGAAGGACACTGTTTGTGGATGAGGATGGGGATTGATGTGGGACACAGTATGAGTATGGGAATTTATGTGGAATACTGTGTGAGGATGGGGATTGGGATTAATGTGGGACACAGTGTGTGGTTGGGGATGGGGATTGATGTGGGGCACAGTGTGAGGATGGGGATGGGGATGGATATGGGATGCAGTTTGGGGATGGGGATTGATGTGGGACACAGTGTGAGGTTGGGGATGGGGATTGATGTGGGACACAGTGTGAGGTTGGGGATGGGGATTGATGTGGGACACAGTGTGAGGTTGGGGATGGGGATTGATGTGGGACAAAGTGTGAGGATGGGGATTGATGTGGGACCCAGTGTGAGGATGGGGATGGGGATTGATGTGGGACACAGTGTGAGGTTGGGGATGGGGATTGATGTGGGACACAGTGTGAGGATGGGGATGGGGATTGATGTGGGACACAGTGTGAGGATGGGGATTGGGATTTATGTGGGACACTGTGAGGTTGGGGATGGGGATTGATGTGCGACACAGTGTGGGGATGGGGATGGGGATTGATCTGGGACACAGTGTGAGGATGGGGATGGATGTGGGACACAGTTTGAGGATGGGGATGGGGATTGATGTGGGACACAGTGTGAGGATGCGGATGGGGATTGATGTGGGACACAGTGTGAGGATGGGGATTGATGTGGGTCACAGTGTGAGGATGGGGATTGATGTGGGACACAGTGTGAGGTTGGGGATGGGGATGGCGATTGATGTGGGACACAGTGTGAGGATGGGGATGGATGTGGGACACAGTTTGAGGATGGGGATGGGGATTGATGTGGGTCACAGTGTGAGGTTGGGGATGGGGATTGATGTGGGACAAAGTGTGAGGTTGGGGATGGGGATTTATGTGGGACACAGTGTGAGGTTGGGGATGGGGATGGGGATTGATGTGGGACACAGTGTGAGGTTGGGGATGGGGATTGATGTGGGACACAGTGTGAGGATGGGGATTGATGTGGGACAGAGTGTGAGGATGAGGAAGGGGATTGATGTGGGACAGGGTGTGAGGATGAGGATGGGGATTGATGTGGGACACAGTGTGAGGATGAGGATGGGTATTGATGTGGGACACAGTGTGAGGTTGGGGATCGGGATGGGGATCGGGATTGATGTGGGACACAGTGTGAGGATAGGGATTGATGTGGGACACAGTGTGAGGTTGGGGATGGGGATTGATGTGGGACACAGTGTGAGGATGGGAATGGGGATTGATGTGGGACACAGTGTGAGGATGAGGATGGGGATTGATGTGGGACAGGGTGTGAGGATGAGGATGGGGATTGATGTGGGACAGTGTGAGGATGAGGATGGGGATTGATGTGGGACAGAGTATGAGGATGGGGATTGATGTGGGACACAGTGTGAGGATGGGGATTGATGCAGGACACTGTGTGTGGATGAGGATGGGGATTGATGTGGGACACAGTGTGTGGATGAGGATGGGGATTGATGTGGGACACAGTGTGCGTATGGGGATTTATGTGGAATATTGTGTGTGGATGAGGATGGGGATTGATGTGGGACACAGTGTGTGGATTACGATGGGGATTGATGTGGTACACAGTGTGAGTATGGGGATTTATGTGGAAAACTGTGTTAGGATGGGCTTTGGGATTGATATGGGACACACTGTGAGGATGGGAATGGGGATTGATGAAGGACACTGTTTGTGGATGAGGATGGGGATTGATGTGGGACACAGTGTGAGGATGCGGATGGGGATTGATGTGGGACACAGTGTGAGGATGGGGATTGATGTGGGTCACAGTGTGAGGATGGGGATTGATGTGGGACACAGTGTGAGGTTGGGGATGGGGATGGCGATTGATGTGGGACACAGTGTGAGGATGGGGATGGATGTGGGACACTGTTTGAGGATGGGGATGGGGATTGATGTGGGTCACAGTGTGAGGTTGGGGATGGGGATTGATGTGGGACAAAGTGTGAGGTTGGGGATGGGGATTTATGTGGGACACAGTGTGAGGTTGGGGATGGGGATGGGGATTGATGTGGGACAGGGTGTGAGGATGAGGATGGGGATTGATGTGGGACAGTGTGAGGATGAGGATGGGGATTGATGTGGGACAGAGTATGAGGATGGGGATTGATGTGGGACACAGTGTGAGGATGGGGATTGATGCAGGACACTGTGTGTGGATGAGGATGGGGATTGATGTGGGACACAGTGTGTGGATGAGGATGGGGATTGATGTGGGACACAGTGTGCGTATGGGGATTTATGTGGAATATTGTGTGTGGATGAGGATGGGGATTGATGTGGGACACAGTGTGTGGATTACGATGGGGATTGATGTGGTACACAGTGTGAGTATGGGGATTTATGTTGAAAACTGTGTTAGGATGGGCTTTGGGATTGATATGGGACACACTGTGAGGATGGGAATGGGGATTGATGAAGGACACTGTTTGTGGATGAGGATGGGGATTGATGTGGGACACAGTGTGTGGATGAGGATGGGGATTGATGTGGGACACAGTATGAGTATGGGAATTTATGTGGAATACTGTGTGAGGATGGGGATTGGGATTAATGTGGGACACAGTGTGTGGTTGGGGATGGGGATTGATGTGGGGCACAGTGTGAGGATGGGGATTGATGTGGGACACAGTGTGAGGTTGGGGATGGGGATTGATGTGGGGCACAGTGTGAGGATGGGGATTGATGTGGGACACAGTGTGAGGTTGGGGATGGGGATGGGGATTGATGTGGGACACAGTGTGAGGTTGGGGATGGGGATTGATGTGGGACAAAGTGTGAGGATGCGGATGGGGGTTGATGTGGGACACAGTGTGAGGTTGGGGATGGGGATTGATGTGGGGCACAGTGTGAGGATGGGGATTGATGTGGGACACAGTGTGAGGATGGGGATGGGGATTGATGTGGGACACAGTGTGAGGTTGGGGATGGGGATTGATGTGGGACAAAGTGTGAGGATGGGGATGGGGATTGATGTGGGACCCAGTGTGAGGATGGGGATGGGGATTGATGTGGGACACAGTGTGAGGTTGGGGATGGGGATTGATGTGGGACACAGTGTGGGGATGGGGATTGATGTGGGACACAGTGTGAGGATGGGGATTGGGATTTATGTGGGACACAGTGTGAGGTTGGGGATGGGGATTGATCTGGGACACAGTGTGAGGATGGGGATGGATGTGGGACACAGTGTGAGGATGGGGATGGCGATTGATGTGGGACACAGTGTGAGGATGGGGATGGGGATTGATCTGGGACACAGTGTGAGGATGCGGATGGGGATTGATGTGGGACACAGTGTGAGGATGGGGATTGATGTGGGTCACAGTGTGAGGTTGGGGATGGGGATGGCGATTGAAGTGGGACACAGTGTGAGGATGGGGATGGATGTGGGACACAGTTTGAGGATGGGGATGGGGATTGATGTGGGACACAGTGTGAGGATGCGGATGGGGATTGATGTGGGACACAGTGTGAGGATGGGGATTGATGTGGGTCACAGTGTGAGGATGGGGATTGATGTGGGACACAGTGTGAGGTTGGGGATGGGGATGGCGATTGATGTGGGACACAGTGTGAGGATGGGGATGGATGTGGGACACTGTTTGAGGATGGGGATGGGGATTGATGTGGGTCACAGTGTGAGGTTGGGGATGGGGATTGATGTGGGACAAAGTGTGAGGTTGGGGATGGGGATTTATGTGGGACACAGTGTGAGGTTGGGGATGGGGATGGGGATTGATGTGGGACAGGGTGTGAGGATGAGGATGGGGATTGATGTGGGACAGTGTGAGGATGAGGATGGGGATTGATGTGGGACAGAGTATGAGGATGGGGATTGATGTGGGACACAGTGTGAGGATGGGGATTGATGCAGGACACTGTGTGTGGATGAGGATGGGGATTTATGTGGGACACAGTGTGTGGATGACGATGGGGATTGATGTGGGACACAGTGTGCGTATGGGGATTTATGTGGAATATTGTGTGTGGATGAGGATGGGGATTGATGTGGGACACAGTGTGTGGATTACGATGGGGATTGATGTGGTACACAGTGTGAGTATGGGGATTTATGTTGAAAACTGTGTTAGGATGGGCTTTGGGATTGATATGGGACACACTGTGAGGATGGGAATGGGGATTGATGAAGGACACTGTTTGTGGATGAGGATGGGGATTGATGTGGGACACAGTGTGTGGATGAGGATGGGGATTGATGTGGGACACAGTATGAGTATGGGAATTTATGTGGAATACTGTGTGAGGATGGGGATTGGGATTAATGTGGGACACAGTGTGTGGTTGGGGATGGGGATTGATGTGGGGCACAGTGTGAGGATGGGGATTGATGTGGGACACAGTGTGAGGTTGGGGATGGGGATTGATGTGGGGCACAGTGTGAGGATGGGGATTGATGTGGGACACAGTGTGAGGTTGGGGATGGGGATGGGGATTGATGTGGGACACAGTGTGAGGTTGGGGATGGGGATTGATGTGGGACAAAGTGTGAGGATGCGGATGGGGATTCATGTGGGACACAGTGTGAGGTTGGGGATGGGGATTGATGTGGGGCACAGTGTGAGGATGGGGATTGATGTGGGACACAGTGTGAGGTTGGGGATGGGGATGGGGATTGATGTGGGACACAGTGTGAGGTTGGGGATGGGGATTGATGTGGGACAAAGTGTGAGGATGGGGATGGGGATTGATGTGGGACCCAGTGTGAGGATGGGGATGGGGATTGATGTGGGACACAGTGTGAGGTTGGGGATGGGGATTGATGTGGGACACAGTGTGAGGATGGGGATGGGGATTGATGTGGGACACAGTGTGAGGATGGGGATTGGGATTTATGTGGGACACAGTGTGAGGTTGGGGATGGGGATTGATCTGGGACACAGTGTGAGGATGGGGATGGATGTGGGACACAGTGTGAGGATGGGGATGGCGATTGATGTGGGACACAGTGTGAGGATGGGGATGGGGATTGATCTGGGACACAGTGTGAGGATGCGGATGGGGATTGATGTGGGACACAGTGTGAGGATGGGGATTGATGTGGGTCACAGTGTGAGGTTGGGGATGGGGATGGCGATTGAAGTGGGACACAGTGTGAGGATGGGGATGGATGTGGGACACAGTTTGAGGATGGGGATGGGGATTGATGTGGGACACAGTGTGAGGATGCGGATGGGGATTGATGTGGGACACAGTGTGAGGATGGGGATTGATGTGGGTCACAGTGTGAGGATGGGGATTGATGTGGGACACAGTGTGAGGTTGGGGATGGGGATGGCGATTGATGTGGGACACAGTGTGAGGATGGGGATGGATGTGGGACACTGTTTGAGGATGGGGATGGGGATTGATGTGGGTCACAGTGTGAGGTTGGGGATGGGGATTGATGTGGGACAAAGTGTGAGGTTGGGGATGGGGATTTATGTGGGACACAGTGTGAGGTTGGGGATGGGGATGGGGATTGATGTGGGACAGGGTGTGAGGATGAGGATGGGGATTGATGTGGGACAGTGTGAGGATGAGGATGGGGATTGATGTGGGACAGAGTATGAGGATGGGGATTGATGTGGGACACAGTGTGAGGATGGGGATTGATGCAGGACACTGTGTGTGGATGAGGATGGGGATTGATGTGGGACACAGTGTGTGGATGAGGATGGGGATTGATGTGGGACACAGTGTGCGTATGGGGATTTATGTGGAATATTGTGTGTGGATGAGGATGGGGATTGATGTGGGACACAGTGTGTGGATTACGATGGGGATTGATGTGGTACACAGTGTGAGTATGGGGATTTATGTTGAAAACTGTGTTAGGATGGGCTTTGGGATTGATATGGGACACACTGTGAGGATGGGAATGGGGATTGATGAAGGACACTGTTTGTGGATGAGGATGGGGATTGATGTGGGACACAGTGTGTGGATGAGGATGGGGATTGATGTGGGACACAGTATGAGTATGGGAATTTATGTGGAATACTGTGTGAGGATGGGGATTGGGATTAATGTGGGACACAGTGTGTGGTTGGGGATGGGGATTGATGTGGGGCACAGTGTGAGGATGGGGATTGATGTGGGACACAGTGTGAGGTTGGGGATGGGGATTGATGTGGGGCACAGTGTGAGGATGGGGATTGATGTGGGACACAGTGTGAGGTTGGGGATGGGGATGGGGATTGATGTGGGACACAGTGTGAGGTTGGGGATGGGGATTGATGTGGGACAAAGTGTGAGGATGCGGATGGGGATTGATGTGGGACACAGTGTGAGGTTGGGGATGGGGATTGATGTGGGGCACAGTGTGAGGATGGGGATTGATGTGGGACACAGTGTGAGGTTGGGGATGGGGATGGGGATTGATGTGGGACACAGTGTGAGGTTGGGGATGGGGATTGATGTGGGACAAAGTGTGAGGATGGGGATGGGGATTGATGTGGGACCCAGTGTGAGGATGGGGATGGGGATTGATGTGGGACACAGTGTGAGGTTGGGGATGGGGATTGATGTGGGACACAGTGTGAGGATGGGGATGGGGATTGATGTGGGACACAGTGTGAGGATGGGGATTGGGATTTATGTGGGACACAGTGTGAGGTTGGGGATGGGGATTGATCTGGGACACAGTGTGAGGATGGGGATGGATGTGGGACACAGTGTGAGGATGGGGATGGCGATTGATGTGGGACACAGTGTGAGGATGGGGATGGGGATTGATCTGGGACACAGTGTGAGGATGCGGATGGGGATTGATGTGGGACACAGTGTGAGGATGGGGATTGATGTGGGTCACAGTGTGAGGTTGGGGATGGGGATGGCGATTGAAGTGGGACACAGTGTGAGGATGGGGATGGATGTGGGACACAGTTTGAGGATGGGGATGGGGATTGATGTGGGACACAGTGTGAGGATGCGGATGGGGATTGATGTGGGACACAGTGTGAGGATGGGGATTGATGTGGGTCACAGTGTGAGGATGGGGATTGATGTGGGACACAGTGTGAGGTTGGGGATGGGGATGGCGATTGATGTGGGACACAGTGTGAGGATGGGGATGGATGTGGGACACTGTTTGAGGATGGGGATGGGGATTGATGTGGGTCACAGTGTGAGGTTGGGGATGGGGATTGATGTGGGACAAAGTGTGAGGTTGGGGATGGGGATTTATGTGGGACACAGTGTGAGGTTGGGGATGGGGATGGGGATTGATGTGGGACACAGTGTGAGGTTGGGGATGGGGATTGATGTGGGACACAGTGTGAGGATGGGGATGGGGATTGATGTGGGACACAGTGTGAGGATGGGGATGGGGATGGATATGGGACACAGTTTGAGGATGGGGATGGGGATTGATGTGGGACACAGTGTGAGGTTGGGGATGGGGATTGATGTGGGACACAGTGTGAGGATGGGGATTGGGATTGATGTGGGACACAGTGTGAGGTTGGGGATTGATGTGGGACACAGTGTGAGGTTGGGGATGGGGATTGATGTGGGACACAGTGTGAGGATGGGGATGGGGATTGATGTGGGACACAGTGTGAGGATGGGGATGGGGATTGATGTGGGACACAGTGTGAGGTTGGGGATGGGGATTGATGGGGGCACAGTGTGAGGATGGGGATTGATGTGGGACACAGTGTGAGGTTGGGGATGGGGATGGCGATTGCTGTGGGACACAGTGTGAGGATGGGGATGGATGTGGGACACAGTTTGAGGATGGGGATTGATGTGGGACACAGTGTGAGGTTGGGGATGGGGATTGATGTGGGACAAAGTGTGTGGTTGGGGATGGGGATTTATGTGGGACACAGTGTGATGTTGGGGATCGGGATGGGGATTGATGTGGGACACAGTGTGAGGTTGGGGATGGGGATTGATGTGGGACACAGTGTGGGGATGGGGATTGATGTGGGACAGAGTGTGAGGATGAGGATGGGGATTGATGTGGGACAGGGTGTGAGGATGACGATGGGGATTGACGTGGGACACAGTGTGAGGATGAGGATGGGGATTGATGTGGGACACAGTGTGAGGTTGGGGATGGGGATTGATGTGGGACACAGTGTGAGGTTGGGGATGGGGATTGATGTGGGACAATGTGTGAGGTTGGGGATGGGGATGGGGATTGATGTGGGACATAGTGTGAGGTTGGGGATGGGGATGGGGATTGATGTGGGACACAGTGTGAGGTTGGGGATGGGGATTGATGTGGGACACAGTGTGAGGTTGGGGATGGGGATGGGGATTGATGTGGGACAGAGTGTGAGGATGAGGATGGGGATTGATGTGGGACAGGGTGTGAGGATGAGGATGGGGATTGATGTGGGACACAGTATGAGGATGGGGATTGATGTGGGACAGAGTGTGAGCATGAGGATGGGGATTGATGTGGGACAGTGTGAGGATGAGGATGGGGATTGATGTGGGACAGAGTATGAGGATGGGGATTGATGTGGGACACAGTGTGAGGATGGGGATTGATGCAGGACACTGTGTGTGGATGAGGATGGGGATTGATGTGGGACACAGTGTGTGGATGAGGATGGGGATTGATGTGGGACACAGTGTGCGTATGGGGATTTATGTGGAATATTGTGTGTGGATGAGGATGGGGATTGATGTGGGACACAGTGTGTGGATTACGATGGGGATTGATGTGGGACACAGTGTGAGTATGGGGATTTATGTGGAAAACTGTGTGAGGATGGGCTTTGGGATTGATATGGGACACACTGTGAGGATGGGAATGGGGATTGATGAAGGACACTGTTTGTGGATGAGGATGGAGATTGATGTGGGACACAGTGTGTGGATGAGGATGGGGATTGATGTGGGACACAGCATGAGTATGGGAATTTATGTGGAATACTGTGTGAGGATGGGGATTGGGATTAATGTGGGACACAGTGTGTGGTTGGGGATGGGGATTGATGTGGGGCACAGTGTGAGGATGGGGATGGATATGGGATGCAGTTTGGGGATGGGGATTGATGTGGGACACAGTGTGAGGTTGGGGATGGGGATTGATGTGGGGCACAGTGTGAGGATGGGGATTGATGTGGGACACAGTGTGAGGTTGGGGATGGGGATGGGGATTGATGTGGGACACAGTGTGAGGTTGGGGATGGGGATTGATGTGGGACAAAGTGTGAGGATGGGGATGGGGATTGATGTGGGACCCAGTGTGAGGATGGGGATGGGGATTGATGTGGGACACAGTGTGAGGATGGGGATTGATGTGGGACACAGTGTGAGGATGGGGATGGGGATTGATGTGGGACAGAGTGTGAGGATGAGGAAGGGGATTGATGTGGGACAGGGTGTGAGGATGAGGATGGGGATTGATGTGGGACACAGTGTGAGGATGAGGATGGGTATTGATGTGGGACACAGTGTGAGGTTGGGGATGGGGATGGGGATCGGGATTGATGTGGGACACAGTGTGAGGATAGGGATTGATGTGGGACACAGTGTGAGGTTGGGGATGGGGATTGATGTGGGACACAGTGTGAGGATGGGAATGGGGATTGATGTGGGACACAGTGTGAGGATGAGGATGGGGATTGATGTGGGACAGGGTGTGAGGATGAGGATGGGGATTGATGTGGGACACAGTATGAGGATGGGGATTGATGTGCGACAGAGTGTGAGCATGAGGATGGGGATTGATGTGGGACAGTGTGAGGATGAGGATGGGGATTGATGTGGGACAGAGTATGAGGATGGGGATTGATGTGGGACACAGTGTGAGGATGGGGATTGATGCAGGACACTGTGTGTGGATGAGGATGGGGATTGATGTGGGACACAGTGTGTGGATGAGGATGGGGATTGATGTGGGACACAGTGTGCGTATGGGGATTTATGTGGAATATTGTGTGTGGATGAGGATGGGGATTGATGTGGGACACAGTGTGTGGATTACGATGGGGATTGATGTGGTACACAGTGTGAGTATGGGGATTTATGTGGAAAACTGTGTTAGGATGGGCTTTGGGATTGATATGGGACACACTGTGAGGATGGGAATGGGGATTGATGAAGGACACTGTTTGTGGATGAGGATGGGGATTGATGTGGGACACAGTGTGTGGATGAGGATGGGGATTGATGTGGGACACAGTATGAGTATGGGAATTTATGTGGAATACTGTGTGAGGATGGGGATTGGGATTAATGTGGGACACAGTGTGTGGTTGGGGATGGGGATTGATGTGGGGCACAGTGTGAGGATGGGGATTGATGTGGGACTCAGTGTGAGGTCGGGGATGGGGATTGATGTGGGGCACAGTGTGAGGATGGGGATTGATGTGGGACACAGTGTGAGGTTGGGGATGGGGATGGGGATTGATGTGGGACACAGTGTGAGGTTGGGGATGGGGATTGATGTGGGACAAAGTGTGAGGATGCGGATGGGGATTGATGTGGGACACAGTGTGAGGTTGGGGATGGGGATTGATGTGGGGCACAGTGTGAGGATGGGGATTGATGTGGGACACAGTGTGAGGTTGGGGATGGGGATGGGGATTGATGTGGGACACAGTGTGAGGTTGGGGATGGGGATTGATGTGGGACAAAGTGTGAGGATGGGGATGGGGATTGATGTGGGACCCAGTGTGAGGATGGGGATGGGGATTGATGTGGGACACAGTGTGAGGTTGGGGATGGGGATTGATGTGGGACACAGTGTGAGGATGGGGATGGGGATTGATGTGGGACACAGTGTGAGGATGGGGATTGGGAATTATGTGGGACACAGTGTGAGGTTGGGGATGGGGATTGATCTGGGACACAGTGTGAGGATGGGGATGGATGTGGGACACAGTGTGAGGATGGGGATGGCGATTGATGTGGGACACAGTGTGAGGATGGGGATGGGGATTGATCTGGGACACAGTGTGAGGATGCGGATGGGGATTGATGTGGGACACAGTGTGAGGATGGGGATGGATGTGGGACACAGTTTGAGGATGGGGATGGGGATTGATGTGGGACACAGTGTGAGGATGCGGATGGGGATTGATGTGGGACACAGTGTGAGGATGGGGATTGATGTGGGTCACAGTGTGAGGATGGGGATTGATGTGGGACACAGTGTGAGGTTGGGGATGGGGATGGCGATTGATGTGGGACACAGTGTGAGGATGGGGATGGATGTGGGACACTGTTTGAGGATGGGGATGGGGATTGATGTGGGTCACAGTGTGAGGTTGGGGATGGGGATTGATGTGGGACACAGTATGAGTATGGGAATTTATGTGGAATACTGTGTGAGGATGGGGATTGGGATTAATGTGGGACACAGTGTGTGGTTGGGGATGGGGATTGATGTGGGGCACAGTGTGAGGATGGGGATGGGGATGGATATGGGATGCAGTTTGGGGATGGGGATTGATGTGGGACACAGTGTGAGGTTGGGGATGGGGATGGGGATTGATGTGGGACACAGTGTGAGGTTGGGGATGGGGATGGGGATTGATGTGGGACACAGTGTGAGGTTGGGGATGGGGATTGATGTGGGACAAAGTGTGAGGATGGGGATGGGGATTGATGTGGGACCCAGTGTGAGGATGGGGATGGGGATTGATGTGGGACACAGTGTGCGGATGGGGATGGGGATTGATGTGGGACACAGTGTGAGAATGAGAATGGGGATTGATGTGGAATACTGTGTGAGGATGGGGATTGGGATTAATGTGGGACACAGTGTGAGGTTGGGGATGGGGATTGATGTGGGACACAGTGTGAGGATGGGGATGGGGATGGATATGGGACACAGTTTGAGGATGGGGATGGGGATTGATGTGGGACACAGTGTGAGGTTGGGGATGGGGATTGATGTGGTACACAGTGTGAGGATGGGGATTGGGATTGATGTGGGACACAGTGTGAGGTTGGGGATGGGGATTGATGTGGGACACAGTGTGAGGTGCGGGAGGGGGATGGGGACTGATGTCGGACACAGTGTGCGGATGGGGATGGGGATTGATGTGGGACACAGTGTGAGAATGAGAATGGGGATTGATGTGGGACACAGTGTGCAGATGCGGATGGGGATTGATGTGGGACACAGTGTGAGTATGGGGATTTATGTGGAATATTGTGTGAGGATGGGGATTGGGATTGATGTGGGACACACTGTGAGGATGGGGATTGATGCAGGACACAGTGTGTGGATGGGGATTGATGTGGGACACAGTGTGTGGATGAGGATGGGGATTGATGTGGGACACAGTGTGAGTATGGGGATTTATGTGGAAAACTGTGTGAGGATGGGGATTGGGATTGATGTGGGACACACTGTGAGGATGGTAATGGGTATTGATGAAGGACACTGTGTGTGGATGAGGATGGGGATTGATGTGGGACACAGGATGAGTATGGGGATTTATGTGGAATACTGTGTGAGGATGGGGATTGGGATTAATGTGGGACACAGTGTGAGGTTGGGGATGGGGATTGATGTGGGACACAGTGTGAGGATGGGGATGGATATGGGACACAGTTTGAGGATGGGGATGGGGATTGATGTGGGACACAGTGTGAGGTTGGGGATGGGGATTGATGTGGGACACAGTGTGAGGATGGGGATTGGGATTGATGTGGGACACAGTGTGAGGTTGGGGATTGATGTGGGACACAGTGTGAGGTTGGGGATGGGGATTGATGTGGGACACAGTGTGAGGATGGGGATGGGGATTGATGTGGGACACAGTGTGAGGATGGGGATGGGGATTGATGTGGGACACAGTGTGAGGTTGGGGATGGGGATTGATGTGGGTCACAGTGTGAGGATGGGGATTGATGTGGGACACAGTGTGAGGTTGGGGATGGGGATGGCGATTGATGTGGGGCACAGTGTGAGGATGGGGATGGATGTGGGACACAGTTTGAGGATGGGGATGGATGTGGGACACAGTTTGAGGATGGGGATGGGGATTGATGTGGGACACAGTGTGAGGTTGGGGATGGGGATTGATGTGGGACAAAGTGTGTGGTTGGGGATGGGGATTTATGTGGGACACAGTGTGATGTTGGGGATGGGGATGGGGATGGGGATTGATGTGGGACACAGTGTGAGGTTGGGGATGGGGATTGATGTGGGACACAGTGTTGGGATGGGGATTGATGTGGGACAGAGTGTGAGGATGAGGATGGGGATTGATGTGGGACAGGGTGTGAGGATGACGATGGGGATTGACGTGGGACACAGTGTGAGGATGAGGATGGGGATTGATGTGGGACACAGTGTGAGGTTGGGGATGGGGATTGATGTGGGACACAGTGTGAGGTTGGGGATGGGGATTGATGTGGGACAATGTGTGAGGTTGGGGATGGGGATGGGGATTGATGTGGGACATAGTGTGAGGTTGGGGATGGGGATGGGGATTGATGTGGGACACAGTGTGAGGTTGGGGATGGGGATTGATGTGGGACACAGTGTGAGGTTGGGGATGGGGATGGGGATTGATGTGGGACAGAGTGTGAGGATGAGGATGGGGATTGATGTGGGACAGGGTGTGAGGATGAGGATGGGGATTGATGTGGGACACAGTATGAGGATGGGGATTGATGTGGGACAGAGTGTGAGCATGAGGATGGGGATTGATGTGGGACAGTGTGAGGATGAGCATGGGGATTGATGTGGGACAGAGTATGAGGACGGGGATTGATGTGGGACACAGTGTGAGGATGGGGATTGATGCAGGACACTGTGTGTGGATGAGGATGGGGATGGATGTGGGACACAGTGTGTGGATGAGGATGGGGATTGATGTGGGACACAGTGTGCGTATGGGGATTTATGTGGAATATTGTGTGTGGATGAGGATGGGGATTGATGTGGGACACAGTGTGTGGATTACGATGGGGATTGATGTGGGACACAGTGTGAGTATGGGGATTTATGTGGAAAACTCTGTGAGGATGGGCTTTGGGATTGATATGGGACACACTGTGAGGATGGGAATGGGGATTGATGAAGGACACTGTTTGTGGATGAGGATGGGGATTGATGTGGGACACAGTATGAGTATGGGAATTTATGTGGAATAATGTGTGAGGATGGGGATTGGGATTAATGTGGGACACAGTGTGTGGTTGGGGATGGGGATTGATGTGGGGCACAGTGTGAGGATGGGGATGGGGATGGATATGGGATGCAGTTTGGGGATGCGGATTGATGTGGGACACAGTGTGAGGTTGGGGATGGGGATTGATGTGGGACACAGTGTGAGGTTGGGGATGGGGATGGGGATTGATGTGGGACACAGTGTGAGGTTGGGGATGGGGATTGATGTGGGACAAAGTGTGAGGATGGGGATGGGGATTGATGTGGGACCCAGTGTGAGGATGGGGATGGGGATTGATGTGGGACACAGTGTGAGGTTGGGGATGGGGATTGATGTGGGACACAGTGTGAGGATGGGGATGGGGATTGATGTGGGACACAGTGTGAGGATGGGGATTGGGATTTATGTGGGATACTGTGAGGTTGGGGATGGGGATTGATGTGCGACACAGTGTGGGGATGGGGATGGGGATTGATGAAGGACACTGTGTGTGGATGAGGATGGGGATTGATGTGGGACACAGTGTGTGGATGAGGATGGGGATTGATGTGGGACACAGGATGAGTATGGGGATTTATGTGGAATACTGTGTGAGGATGGGGATTGGGATTAATGTGGGACACAGTGTGAGGTTGGGGATGGGGATTGATGTGGGACACAGTGTGAGGATGGGGATTGGGATTGATGTGGGACACAGTGTGAGGTTGGGGATTGATGTGGGACACAGTGTGAGGTTGGGGATGGGGATTGATGTGGGACACAGTGTGAGGATGGGGATTGGGATTGATGTGGGACACAGTGTGAGGTTGGGGATTGATGTGGGACACAGTGTGAGGTTGGGGATGGGGATTGATGTGGGACACAGTGTGAGGATGGGGATGGGGATTGATGTGGGACACAGTGTGAGGATGGGGATGGGGATTGATGTGGGACACAGTGTGAGGTTGGGGATGGGGATTGATGTGGGTCACAGTGTGAGGATGGGGATTGATGTGGGACACAGTGTGAGGTTGGGGATGGGGATGGCGATTGATGTGGGACACAGTGTGAGGATGGGGATGGATGTGGGACACAGTTTGAGGATGGGGATGGGGATTGATGTGGGACACAGTGTGAGGTTGGGGATGGGGATTGATGTGGGACAAAGTGTGTGGTTGGGGATGGGGATTTATGTGGGACACAGTGTGAGGATGGGGATTGATGTGGGACACAGTGTGAGGATGGGGATGGGGATTGATGTGGGACACAGTGTGAGGTTGGGGATGGGTATTGATGTGGGACACACTGTGAGGATGGGGATGGGGATTGATGTGGGACACAGTGTGAGGTTGGGGATGGGGATGGCGATTGATGTGGGACACAGTGTGAGGATGGGGATGGAGATTGATGTGGGTCACAGTGTGAGGATGGGGATTGATGTGGGACACAGTGTGAGGTTGGGGATGGGGATGGCGATTGATGTGGGACACAGTGTGACGATGGGGATGGATGTGGGAAACAGTTTGAGGATGGGGATGGGGATTGATGTGGGACACAGTGTGAGGATGGGGATGGGGATTGATGTGGGACACAGTGTGAGGCTGGGGATGGGGATTGATGTGGGTCACAGTGTGAGGATGGGGATTGATGTGGGACACAGTGTGAGGTTGGGGATGGGGATGGGGATTGATGTGGGACACAGTGTGAGGATGGGGATGGATGTGGGACACAGTTTGAGGATGGGGATGGGGATTGATGTGGTTCACAGTGTGAGGTTAGGGATGGGGATTTATGTGGGACACAGTGTGAGGTTGGGGATGGGGATGGGGATGGGGATTGATGTGGGACACAGTGTGAGGTTGGGGATGGGGATTGATGTGGGACACAGTGTGAGGATGGGGATGGGGATTGATGTGGGACAGAGTGTGAGGATGAGGATGGGGATTGATGTGGGACAGGGTGTGAGGATGAGGATGGGGATTGATGTGGGACACAGTGTGAGGATGAGGATGGGTATTGATGTGGGACACAGTGTGAGGTTGGGGATGGGGATCGGGATTGATGTGGGACACAGTGTGAGGATGGGGATGGGGATTGATGTGGGACACAGTGTGAGGTTGGGGATGGGGATTGATGTGGGACACAGTGTGAGGTTGGGGATGGGGATTGATGTGGGACAGAGTGTGAGGATGAGGATGGGGATTGATGTGGGACAGAGTGTGAGGATGAGGATGGGGATTGATGTGGGACAGGGTGTGAGGATGAGGATGGGGATTGATGTGGGACACAGTGTGAGTATGGGGATGGGGATTGATGTGCGACACAGTGTGGGGATGGGGATTGATGTGGTACACAGTGTGAGGTTGGGGATGGGGTTTGATGTGGAACACAGTGTGAGGATGGGGATTGATGTGGCACACAGTGTGGGGATGGGGATTGATGTGGGACACAGTGTGAGGATGGGGATGGGGATTGATGTGGGACAGAGTGTGAGGATGGGGATTGATGTGGGACACAGTGTGGGGATGGGGATTGATGTGGGACACAGTGTGAGGTTGGGGATGGGGATTGATGTGGGACACAGTGTGAGGATGGGGATTGATGTGGGACACAGTGTGAGGTTGGGGATGGGGATTGATGTGGGACACAGTGTGAGGATGGGGATGGGGATTGATGTGGGACACAGTGTGAGGATGGGGATTGGGATTTATGTGGGACACAGTGTGTGGTTGGGGATGGGGATTGATGTGGGACACAGTGTGGGGATGGGGATGGGTGTGGGACACAGTGTGAGGACGGGGATGGGGATTGATGTGGGACACAGTGTGAGAATGGGGATGGGGATTGATGTGGGACACAGTGTGAGGTGCGGGAGGGGGATGGGGATTGATGTGGGACACAGTGTGCGGATGGGGATGGGGATTGATGTGGGACACAGTGTGAGAATGAGAATGGGGATTGATGTGGAATACTGTGTGAGGATGGGGATTGGGATTAATGTGGGACACAGTGTGAGGTTGGGGATGGGGATTGATGTGGGATACAGTGTGAGGATGGGGATGGGGATGGATATGGGACACAGTTTGAGGATGGGGATGGGGATTGATGTGGGACACAGTGTGAGGTTGGGGATGGGGATTGATGTGGGACACAGTGTGAGGATGGGGATTGGGATTGATGTGGGACACAGTGTGAGGTTGGGGATGGGGATTGATGTGGGACACAGTGTGAGGTGCGGGAGGGGGATGGGGATTGATGTCGGACACAGTGTGCGGATGGGGATGGGGATTGATGTGGGACACAGTGTGAGAATGAGAATGGGGATTGATGTGGGACACAGTGTGCAGATGCGGATGGGGATTGATGTGGGACACAGTGTGAGTATGGGGATTTATGTGGAATATTGTGTGAGGATGAGGATTGGGATTGATGTGGGACACAGTGTGAGGATGGGGATTGATGCAGGACACAGTGTGTGGATGGGGATTGATGTGGGACACAGTGTGTGGATGAGGATGGGGATTGATGTGGGACACAGTGTGAGTATGGGGATTTATGTGGAAAACTGTGTGAGGATGGGGATTGGGATTGATGTGGGACACACTGTGAGGATGGGAATGGGGATTGATGAAGGACACTGTGTGTGGATGAGGATGGGGATTGATGTGGGACACAGGATGAGTATGGGGATTTATGTGGAATACTGTGTGAGGATGGGGATTGGGATTAATGTGGGACACAGTGTGAGGTTGGGGATGGGGATTGATGTGGGACACAGTGTGAGGATGGGGATGGATATGGGACACAGTTTGAGGATGGGGATGGGGATTGATGTGGGACACAGTGTGAGGTTGGGGATGGGGATTGATGTGGGACACAGTGTGAGGATGGGGATTGGGATTGATGTGGGACACAGTGTGAGGTTGGGGATTGATGTGGGACACAGTGTGAGGTTGGGGATGGGGATTGATGTGGGACACAGTGTGAGGATGGGGATGGGGATTGATGTGGGACACAGTGTGAGGTTGGGGATGGGGATTGATGTGGGTCACAGTGTGAGGATGGGGATTGATGTGGGACACAGTGTGAGGTTGGGGATGGGGATGGCGATTGATGTGGGACACAGTGTGAGGATGGGGATGGATGTGGGACACAGTTTGAGGATGGGGATTGATGTGGGACACAGTGTGAGGTTGGGGATGGGGATTGATGTGGGACAAAGTGTGTGGTTGGGGATGGGGATTTATGTGGGACACAGTGTGATGTTGGGGATGGGGATGGGGATGGGGATTGATGTGGGACACAGTGTGAGGTTGGGGATGGGGTTTGATGTGGAACACAGTGTGAGGATGGGGATTGATGTGGCACACAGTGTGGGGATGGGGATTGATGTGGGACACAGTGTGAGGATGGGGATGGGGATTGATGTGGGACAGAGTGTGAGGATGGGGATTGATGTGGGACACAGTGTGGGGATGGGGATTGATGTGGGACACAGTGTGAGGTTGGGGATGGGGATTGATGTGGGACACAGTGTGAGGATGGGGATTGATGTGGGACACAGTGTGAGGTTGGGGATGGGGATTGATGTGGGACACAGTGTGAGGATGGGGATGGGGATTGATGTGGGACACAGTGTGAGGATGGGGATTGGGATTTATGTGGGACACAGTGTGTGGTTGGGGATGGGGATTGATGTGGGACACAGTGTGGGGATGGGGATGGGTGTGGGACACAGTGTGAGGACGGGGATGGGGATTGATGTGGGACACAGTGTGAGAATGGGGATGGGGATTGATGTGGGACACAGTGTGAGGTGCGGGAGGGGGATGGGGATTGATGTGGGACACAGTGTGCGGATGGGGATGGGGATTGATGTGGGACACAGTGTGAGAATGAGAATGGGGATTGATGTGGAATACTGTGTGAGGATGGGGATTGGGATTAATGTGGGACACAGTGTGAGGTTGGGGATGGGGATTGATGTGGGACACAGTGTGAGGATGGGGATGGGGATGGATATGGGACACAGTTTGAGGATGGGGATGGGGATTGATGTGGGACACAGTGTGAGGTTGGGGATGGGGATTGATGTGGGACACAGTGTGAGGATGGGGATTGGGATTGATGTGGGACACAGTGTGAGGTGCGGGAGGGGGATGGGGATTGATGTCGGACACAGTGTGCGGATGGGGATGGGGATTGATGTGGGACACAGTGTGAGAATGAGAATGGGGATTGATGTGGGACACAGTGTGCAGATGCGGATGGGGATTGATGTGGGACACAGTGTGAGTATGGGGATTTATGTGGAATATTGTGTGAGGATGAGGATTGGGATTGATGTGGGACACAGTGTGAGGATGGGGATTGATGCAGGACACAGTGTGTGGATGGGGATTGATGTGGGACACAGTGTGTGGATGAGGATGGGGATTGATGTGGGACACAGTGTGAGTATGGGGATTTATGTGGAAAACTGTGTGAGGATGGGGATTGGGATTGATGTGGGACACACTGTGAGGATGGGAATGGGGATTGATGAAGGACACTGTGTGTGGATGAGGATGGGGATTGATGTGGGACACAGGATGAGTATGGGGATTTATGTGGAATACTGTGTGAGGATGGGGATTGGGATTAATGTGGGACACAGTGTGAGGTTGGGGATGGGGATTGATGTGGGACACAGTGTGAGGATGGGGATGGATATGGGACACAGTTTGAGGATGGGGATGGGGATTGATGTGGGACACAGTGTGAGGTTGGGGATGGGGATTGATGTGGGACACAGTGTGAGGATGGGGATTGGGATTGATGTGGGACACAGTGTGAGGTTGGGGATTGATGTGGGACACAGTGTGAGGTTGGGGATGGGGATTGATGTGGGACACAGTGTGAGGATGGGGATGGGGATTGATGTGGGACACAGTGTGAGGTTGGGGATGGGGATTGATGTGGGTCACAGTGTGAGGATGGGGATTGATGTGGGACACAGTGTGAGGTTGGGGATGGGGATGGCGATTGATGTGGGACACAGTGTGAGGATGGGGATGGATGTGGGACACAGTTTGAGGATGGGGATTGATGTGGGACACAGTGTGAGGTTGGGGATGGGGATTGATGTGGGACAAAGTGTGTGGTTGGGGATGGGGATTTATGTGGGACACAGTGTGATGTTGGGGATGGGGATGGGGATGGGGATTGATGTGGGACACAGTGTGAGGTTGGGGATGGGGATTGATGTGGGACACAGTGTTGGGATGGGGATTGATGTGGGACAGAGTGTGAGGATGAGGATGGGGATTGATGTGGGACAGGGTGTGAGGATGACGATGGGGATTGACGTGGGACACAGTGTGAGGATGGGGATTGATGTGGGACACAGTGTGAGGTTGGGGATGGGGATTGATGTGGGACACAGTGTGAGGTTGGGGATGGGGATTGATGTGGGACAATGTGTGAGGTTGGGGATGGGGATGGGGATGGGGATTGATGTGGGACATAGTGTGAGGTTGGGGATGGGGATGGGGATTGATGTGGGACACAGTGTGAGGTTGGGGATGGGGATTGATGTGGGACACAGTGTGAGGTTGGGGATGGGGATTGATGTGGGACAGAGTGTGAGGATGAGGATGGGGATTGATGTGGGACAGGGTGTGAGGATGAGGATGGGGATTGATGTGGGACACAGTATGAGGATGGGGATTGATGTGGGACAGAGTGTGAGCATGAGGATGGGGATTGATGTGGGACAGTGTGAGGATGAGCATGGGGATTGATGTGGGACAGAGTATGAGGATGGGGATTGATGTGGGACACAGTGTGAGGATGGGGATTGATGCAGGACACTGTGTGTGGATGAGGATGGGGATGGATGTGGGACACAGTGTGTGGATGAGGATGGGGATTGATGTGGGACACAGTGTGCGTATGGGGATTTATGTGGAATATTGTGTGTGGATGAGGATGGGGATTGATGTGGGACACAGTGTGTGGATTACGATGGGGATTGATGTGGGACACAGTGTGAGTATGGGGATTTATGTGGAAAACTCTGTGAGGATGGACTTTGGGATTGATATGGGACACACTGTGAGGATGGGAATGGGGATTGATGAAGGACACTGTTTGTGGATGAGGATGGGGATTGATGTGGGACACAGTATGAGTATGGGAATTTATGTGGAATACTGTGTGAGGATGGGGATTGGGATTAATGTGGGACACAGTGTGTGGTTGGGGATGGGGATTGATGTGGGGCACAGTGTGAGGATGGGGATGGGGATGGATATGGGATGCAGTTTGGGGATGGGGATTGATGTGGGACACAGTGTGAGGTTGGGGATGGGGATTGATGTGGGACACAGTGTGAGGTTGGGGATGGGGATGGGGATTGATGTGGGACACAGTGTGAGGTTGGGGATGGGGATTGATGTGGGACAAAGTGTGAGGATGGGGATGGGGATTGATGTGGGACCCAGTGTGAGGATGGGGATTGATGTGGGACACAGTGTGAGGTTGGGGATGGGGATTGATGTGGGACACAGTGTGAGGATGGGGATGGGGATTGATGTGGGACACAGTGTGAGGATGGGGATTGGGATTTATGTGGGACACTGTGAGGTTGGGGATGGGGATTGATGTGCGACACAGTGTGGGGATGGGGATGGGGATTGATCTGGGACACAGTGTGAGGATGGGGATGGATGTGGGACACAGTTTGAGGATGGGGATGGGGATTGATGTGGGACACAGTGTGAGGATGCGGATGGGGATTGATGTGGGTCACAGTGTGAGGATGGGGATTGATGTGGGACACAGTGTGAGGTTGGGGATGGGGATGGCGATTGATGTGGGACACAGTGTGAGGTTGGGGATGGGGATTGATGTGGGACAAAGTGTGAGGTTGGGGATGGGGATTTATGTGGGACACAGTGTGAGGTTGGGGATGGGGATGGGGATTGATGTGGGACACAGTGTGAGGTTGGGGATGGGGATTGATGTGGGACACAGTGTGAGGATGGGGATGGGGATTGATGTGGGACAGAGTGTGAGGATGAGGAAGGGGATTGATGTGGGACAGGGTGTGAGGATGGGGATTGATGTGGGACACAGTGTGAGGATGAGGATGGGTATTGATGTGGGACACAGTGTGAGGTTGGGGATGGGGATGGGGATCGGGATTGATGTGGGACACAGTGTGAGGATAGGGATTGATGTGGGACACAGTGTGAGGTTGGGGATGGGGATTGATGTGGGACACAGTGTGAGGATGGGAATGGGGATTGATGTGGGACACAGTGTGAGGATGAGGATGGGGATTGATGTGGGACAGGGTGTGAGGATGAGGATGGGGATTGATGTGGGACACAGTATTAGGATGGGGATTGATGTGGGACAGAGTGTGAGCATGAGGATGGGGATTGATGTGGGACAGTGTGAGGATGAGGATGGGGATTGATGTGGGACAGAGTATGAGGATGGGGATTGATGTGGGACACAGTGTGAGGATGGGGATTGATGCAGGACACTGTGTGTGGATGAGGATGGGGATTGATGTGGGACACAGTGTGTGGATGAGGATGTGGATTGATGTGGGACACAGTGTGCGTATGGGGATTTATGTGGAATATTGTGTGTGGATGAGGATGGGGATGGATGTGGGACACAGTTTGAGGATGGGGATGGGGATTGATGTGGGACACAGTGTGAGGTTGGGGATGGGGATTGATGTGGGACAAAGTGTGTGGTTGGGGATGGGGATTTATGTGGGACACAGTGTGAGGATGGGGATTGATGTGGGACACAGTGTGAGGATGGGGATGGGGATTGATGTGGGACACAGTGTGAGGTTGGGGATGGGTATTGATGTGGGACACACTGTGAGGATGGGGATTGATGTGGGACACAGTGCGAGGTTGGGGATGGGGATGGCGATTGATGTGGGACACAGTGTGAGGATGGGGATGGAGATTGATGTGGGTCACAGTGTGAGGATGGGGATTGATGTGGGACACAGTGTGAGGTTGGGGATGGGGATGGCGATTGATGTGGGACACAGTGTGAGGATGGGGATGGATGTGGGACACAGTTTGAGGATGGGGATGGGGATTGATGTGGGACACAGTGTGAGGATGGGGATGGGGATTGATGTGGGACACAGTGTGAGGCTGGGGATGGGGATTGATGTGGGTCACAGTGTGAGGATGGGGATTGATGTGGGACACAGTGTGAGGTTGGGGATGGGGATGGGGATTGATGTGGGACACAGTGTGAGGATGGGGATGGATGTGGGACACAGTTTGAGGATGGGGATGGGGATTGATGTGGTTCACAGTGTGAGGTTAGGGATGGGGATTTATGTGGGACACAGTGTGAGGTTGGGGATGGGGATGGGGATGGGGATTGATGTGGGACACAGTGTGAGGTTGGGGATGGGGATTGATGTGGGACACAGTGTGAGGATGGGGATGGGGATTGATGTGGGACAGAGTGTGAGGATGAGGATGGGGATTGATGTGGGACAGGGTGTGAGGATGAGGATGGGGATTGATGTGGGACACAGTGTGAGGATGAGGATGGGTATTGATGTGGGACACAGTGTGAGGTTGGGGATGGGGATCGGGATTGATGTGGGACACAGTGTGAGGATGGGGATGGGGATTGATGTGGGACACAGTGTGAGGTTGGGGATGGGGATTGATGTGGGACACAGTGTGAGGTTGGGGATGGGGATTGATGTGGGACAGAGTGTGAGGATGAGGATGGGGATTGATGTGGGACAGAGTGTGAGGATGAGGATGGGGATTGATGTGGGACAGGGTGTGAGGATGAGGATGGGGATTGATGTGGGACACAGTGTGAGGATGGGGATGGGGATTGATGTGCGACACAGTGTGGGGATGGGGATTGATGTGGTACACAGTGTGAGGTTGGGGATGGGGTTTGATGTGGAACACAGTGTGAGGATGGGGATTGATGTGGCACACAGTGTGGGGATGGGGATTGATGTGGGACACAGTGTGAGGATGGGGATGGGGATTGATGTGGGACAGAGTGTGAGGATGAGGATGGGGATTGATGTGGGACACAGTGTGGGGATGGGGATTGATGTGGGACACAGTGTGAGGTTGGGGATGGGGATTGATGTGGGACCCAGTGTGAGGATGGGGATTGATGTGGGACACAGTGTGAGGTTGGGGATGGGGATTGATGTGGGACACAGTGTGAGGATGGGGATGGGGATTGATGTGGGACACAGTGTGAGGATGGGGATTGGGATTTATGTGGGACACAGTGTGTGGTTGGGGATGGGGATTGATGTGGGACACAGTGTGGGGATGGGGATGGGTGTGGGACACAGTGTGAGGACGGGGATGGGGATTGATGTGGGACACAGTGTGAGGATGGGGATGGGGATTGATGTGGGACACAGTGTGAGGTGCGGGAGGGGGATGGGGATTGATGTGGGACACAGTGTGCGGATGGGGATGGGGATTGATGTGGGACACAGTGTGAGAATGAGAATGGGGATTGATGTGGGACACAGTGTGAGGTTGGGGATGGGGATTGATGTGGGACACAGTGTGAGGATGGGGATTGGGATTGATGTGGGACACAGTGTGAGGTTGGGGATGGGGATTGATGTGGGACACAGTGTGAGGTGCGGGAGGGGGATGGGGATTGATGTCGGACACAGTGTGCGGATGGGGATGGGGATTGATGTGGGACACAGTGTGAGAATGAGAATGGGGATTGATGTGGGACACAGTGTGCAGATGCGGATGGGGATTGATGTGGGACACAGTGTGAGTATGGGGATTTATGTGGAATATTGTGTGAGGATGAGGATTGGGATTGATGTGGGACACAGTGTGAGGATGGGGATTGATGCAGGACACAGTGTGTGGATGGGGATTGATGTGGGACACAGTGTGTGGATGAGGATGGGGATTGATGTGGGACACAGTGTGAGTATGGGGATTTATGTGGAAAACTGTGTGAGGATGGGGATTGGGATTGATGTGGGACACACTGTGAGGATGGGAATGGGGATTGATGAAGGACACTGTGTGTGGATGAGGATGGGGATTGATGTGGGACACAGGATGAGTATGGGGATTTATGTGGAATACTGTGTGAGGATGGGGATTGGGATTAATGTGGGACACAGTGTGAGGATGGGGATGGATATGGGACACAGTTTGAGGATGGGGATGGGGATTGATGTGGGACACAGTGTGAGGTTGGGGATGGGGATTGATGTGGGACACAGTGTGAGGATGGGGATTGGGATTGATGTGGGACACAGTGTGAGGTTGGGGATTGATGTGGGACACAGTGTGAGGTTGGGGATGGGGATTGATGTGGGACACAGTGTGAGGATGGGGATGGGGATTGATGTGGGACACAGTGTGAGGTTGGGGATGGGGATTGATGTGGGTCACAGTGTGAGGATGGGGATTGATGTGGGACACAGTGTGAGGTTGGGGATGGGGATGGCGATTGATGTGGGACACAGTGTGAGGATGGGGATGGATGTGGGACACAGTTTGAGGATGGGGATTGATGTGGGACACAGTGTGAGGTTGGGGATGGGGATTGATGTGGGACAAAGTGTGTGGTTGGGGATGGGGATTTATGTGGGACACAGTGTGATGTTGGGGATGGGGATGGGGATGGGGATTGATGTGGGACACAGTGTGAGGTTGGGGATGGGGATTGATGTGGGACACAGTGTTGGGATGGGGATTGATGTGGGACAGAGTGTGAGGATGAGGATGGGGATTGATGTGGGACAGGGTGTGAGGATGACGATGGGGATTGACGTGGGACACAGTGTGAGGATGAGGATGGGGATTGATGTGGGACACAGTGTGAGGTTGGGGATGGGGATTGATGTGGGACACAGTGTGAGGTTGGGGATGGGGATTGATGTGGGACAATGTGTGAGGTTGGGGATGGGGATGGGGATGGGGATTGATGTGGGACATAGTGTGAGGTTGGGGATGGGGATGGGGATTGATGTGGGACACAGTGTGAGGTTGGGGATGGGGATTGATGTGGGACACAGTGTGAGGTTGGGGATGGGGATTGATGTGGGACAGAGTGTGAGGATGAGGATGGGGATTGATGTGGGACAGGGTGTGAGGATGAGGATGGGGATTGATGTGGGACACAGTATGAGGATGGGGATTGATGTGGGACAGAGTGTGAGGATGGGGATTGATGCAGGACACTGTGTGTGGATGAGGATGGGGATGGATGTGGGACACAGTGTGTGGATGAGGATGGGGATTGATGTGGGACACAGTGTGCGTATGGGGATTTATGTGGAATATTGTGTGTGGATGAGGATGGGGATTGATGTGGGACACAGTGTGTGGATTACGATGGGGATTGATGTGGGACACAGTGTGAGTATGGGGATTTATGTGGAAAACTCTGTGAGGATGGGCTTTGGGATTGATATGGGACACACTGTGAGGATGGGAATGGGGATTGATGAAGGACACTGTTTGTGGATGAGGATGGGGATTGATGTGGGACACAGTATGAGTATGGGAATTTATGTGGAATACTGTGTGAGGATGGGGATTGGGATTAATGTGGGACACAGTGTGTGGTTGGGGATGGGGATTGATGTGGGGCACAGTGTGAGGATGGGGATGGGGATGGATATGGGATGCAGTTTGGGGATGGGGATTGATGTGGGACACAGTGTGAGGTTGGGGATGGGGATTGATGTGGGACACAGTGTGAGGTTGGGGATGGGGATGGGGATTGATGTGGGACACAGTGTGAGGTTGGGGATGGGGATTGATGTGGGACAAAGTGTGAGGATGGGGATGGGGATTGATGTGGGACCCAGTGTGAGGATGGGGATGGGGATTGATGTGGGACACAGTGTGAGGTTGGGGATGGGGATTGATGTGGGACACAGTGTGAGGATGGGGATGGGGATTGATGTGGGACACAGTGTGAGGATGGGGATTGGGATTTATGTGGGACACTGTGAGGTTGGGGATGGGGATTGATGTGCGACACAGTGTGGGGATGGGGATGGGGATTGATCTGGGACACAGTGTGAGGATGGGGATGGATGTGGGACACAGTTTGAGGATGGGGATGGGGATTGATGTGGGACACAGTGTGAGGATGCGGATGGGGATTGATGTGGGACACAGTGTGAGGATGGGGATTGATGTGGGTCACAGTGTGAGGATGGGGATTGATGTGGGACACAGTGTGAGGTTGGGGATGGGGATGGCGATTGATGTGGGACACAGAGTGAGGATGGGGATGGATGTGGGACACAGTTTGAGGATGGGGATGGGGATTGATGTGGGTCACAGTGTGAGGTTGGGGATGGGGATTGATGTGGGACAAAGTGTGAGGTTGGGGATGGGGATTTATGTGGGACACAGTGTGAGGTTGGGGATGGGGATGGGGATTGATGTGGGACACAGTGTGAGGTTGGGGATGGGGATTGATGTGGGACACAGTGTGAGGATGGGGATGGGGATTGATGTGGGACAGAGTGTGAGGATGAGGAAGGGGATTGATGTGGGACAGGGTGTGAGGATGAGGATGGGGATTGATGTGGGACACAGTGTGAGGATGAGGATGGGTATTGATGTGGGACACAGTGTGAGGTTGGGGATGGGGATGGGGATCGGGATTGATGTGGGACACAGTGTGAGGATAGGGATTGATGTGGGACACAGTGTGAGGTTGGGGATGGGGATTGATGTGGGACACAGTGTGAGGATGGGAATGGGGATTGATGTGGGACACAGTGTGAGGATGAGGATGGGGATTGATGTGGGACAGGGTGTGAGGATGAGGTTGGGGATTGATGTGGGACACAGTATGAGGATGGGGATTGATGTGGGACAGAGTGTGAGCATGAGGATGGGGATTGATGTGGGACAGTGTGAGGATGAGGATGGGGATTGATGTGGGACAGAGTATGAGGATGGGGATTGATGTGGGACACAGTGTGAGGATGGGGATTGATGCAGGACACTGTGTGTGGATGAGGATGGGGATTGATGTGGGACACAGTGTGTGGATGAGGATGGGGATTGATGTGGGACACAGTGTGCGTATGGGGATTTATGTGGAATATTGTGTGTGGATGAGGATGGGGATTGATGTGGGACACAGTGTGTGGATTACGATGGGGATTGATGTGGTACACAGTGTGAGTATGGGGATTTATGTTGAAAACTGTGTTAGGATGGGCTTTGGGATTGATATGGGACACACTGTGAGGATGGGAATGGGGATTGATGAAGGACACTGTTTGTGGATGAGGATGGGGATTGATGTGGGACACAGTGTGTGGATGAGGATGGGGATTGATGTGGGACACAGTATGAGTATGGGAATTTATGTGGAATACTGTGTGAGGATGGGGATTGGGATTAATGTGGGACACAGTGTGTGGTTGGGGATGGGGATTGATGTGGGGCACAGTGTGAGGATGGGGATTGATGTGGGACACAGTGTGAGGTTGGGGATGGGGATTGATGTGGGGCACAGTGTGAGGATGGGGATTGATGTGGGACACAGTGTGAGGTTGGGGATGGGGATGGGGATTGATGTGGGACACAGTGTGAGGTTGGGGATGGGGATTGATGTGGGACAAAGTGTGAGGATGCGGATGGGGATTGATGTGGGACACAGTGTGAGGTTGGGGATGGGGATTGATGTGGGGCACAGTGTGAGGATGGGGATTGATGTGGGACACAGTGTGAGGTTGGGGATGGGGATGGGGATTGATGTGGGAAACAGTGTGAGGTTGGGGATGGGGATTGATGTGGGACAAAGTGTGAGGATGGGGATTGATGTGGGACCCAGTGTGAGGATGGGGATGGGGATTGATGTGGGACACAGTGTGAGGTTGGGGATGGGGATTGATGTGGGACACAGTGTGAGGATGGGGATGGGGATTGATGTGGGACACAGTGTGAGGATGGGGATTGGGATTTATGTGGGACACAGTGTGAGGTTGGGGATGGGGATTGATCTGGGACACAGTGTGAGGATGGGGATGGATGTGGGACACAGTGTGAGGATGGGGATGGCGATTGATGTGGGACACAGTGTGAGGATGGGGATTGATCTGGGACACAGTGTGAGGATGCGGATGGGGATTGATGTGGGACACAGTGTGAGGATGGGGATTGATGTGGGTCACAGTGTGAGGTTGGGGATGGGGATGGCGATTGAAGTGGGACACAGTGTGAGGATGGGGATGGATGTGGGACACAGTTTGAGGATGGGGATGGGGATTGATGTGGGACACAGTGTGAGGATGCGGATGGGGATTGATGTGGGACACAGTGTGAGGATGGGGATTGATGTGGGTCACAGTGTGAGGATGGGGATTGATATGGGACACAGTGTGAGGTTGGGGATGGGGATGGCGATTGATGTGGGACACAGTGTGAGGATGGGGATGGATGTGGGACACTGTTTGATGATGGGGATGGGGATTGATGTGGGTCACAGTGTGAGGTTGGGGATGGGGATTGATGTGGGACAAAGTGTGAGGTTGGGGATGGGGATTTATGTGGGACACAGTGTGAGGTTGGGGATGGGGATGGGGATTGATGTGGGACACAGTGTGAGGTTGGGGATGGGGATTGATGTGGGACACAGTGTGAGGATGGGGATGGGGATTGATGTGGGACACAGTGTGAGGATGGGAATGGGGATTGATGTGGGACACAGTGTGAGGATGAGGATGGGGATTGATGTGGGACAGGGTGTGAGGATGAGGATGGGGATTGATGTGGGACACAGTATGAGGATGGGGATTGATGTGGGACAGAGTGTGAGCATGAGGATGGGGATTGATGTGGGACAGTGTGAGGATGAGGATGGGGTTTGATGTGGGACAGAGTATGAGGATGGGGATTGATGTGGGACACAGTGTGAGGATGGGGATTGATGCAGGACACTGTGTGTGGATGAGGATGGGGATTGATGTGGGACACAGTGTGTGGATGAGGATGGGGATTGATGTGGGACACAGTGTGCGTATGGGGATTTATGTGGAATATTGTGTGTGGATGAGGATGGGGATTGATGTGGGACACAGTGTGTGGATTACGATGGGGATTGATGTGGTACACAGTGTGAGTATGGGGATTTATGTTGAAAACTGTGTTAGGATGGGCTTTGGGATTGATATGGGACACACTGTGAGGATGGGAATGGGGATTGATGAAGGACACTGTTTGTGGATGAGGATGGGGATTGATGTGGGACACAGTGTGTGGATGAGGATGGGGATTGATGTGGGACACAGTATGAGTATGGGAATTTATGTGGAATACTGTGTGAGGATGGGGATTGGGATTAATGTGGGACACAGTGTGTGGTTGGGGATGGGGATTGATGTGGGGCACAGTGTGAGGATGGGGATTGATGTGGGACACAGTGTGAGGTTGGGGATGGGGATTGATGTGGGGCACAGTGTGAGGATGGGGATTGATGTGGGACACAGTGTGAGGTTGGGGATGGGGATGGGGATTGATGTGGGACACAGTGTGAGGTTGGGGATGGGGATTGATGTGGGACAAAGTGTGAGGATGCGGATGGGGATTGATGTGGGACACAGTGTGAGGTTGGGGATGGGGATTGATGTGGGGCACAGTGTGAGGATGGGGATTGATGTGGGACACAGTGTGAGGTTGGGGATGGGGATGGGGATTGATGTGGGACACAGTGTGAGGTTGGGGATGGGGATTGATGTGGGACAAAGTGTGAGGATGGGGATGGGGATTGATGTGGGACCCAGTGTGAGGATGGGGATGGGGATTGATGTGGGACACAGTGTGAGGTTGGGGATGGGGATTGATGTGGGACACAGTGTGAGGATGGGGATGGGGATTGATGTGGGACACAGTGTGAGGATGGGGATTGGGATTTATGTGGGACACAGTGTGAGGTTGGGGATGGGGATTGATCTGGGACACAGTGTGAGGATGGGGATGGATGTGGGACACAGTGTGAGGATGGGGATGGCGATTGATGTGGGACACAGTGTGAGGATGGGGATGGGGATTGATCTGGGACACAGTGTGAGGATGCGGATGGGGATTGATGTGGGACACAGTGTGAGGATGGGGATTGATGTGGGTCACAGTGTGAGGATGGGGATTGATGTGGGACACAGTGTGAGGTTGGGGATGGGGATTGATGTGGGGCACAGTGTGAGGATGGGGATTGATGTGGGACACAGTGTGAGGTTGGGGATGGGGATGGGGATTGATGTGGGACTCAGTGTGAGGTTGGGGATGGGGATTGATGTGGGACAAAGTGTGAGGATGGGGATGGGGATTGATGTGGGACCCAGTGTGAGGATGGGGATGGGGATTGATGTGGGACACAGTGTGAGGTTGGGGATGGGGATTGATGTGGGACACAGTGTGAGGATGGGGATGGGGATTGATGTGGGACACAGTGTGAGGATGGGGATTGGGATTTATGTGGGACACTGTGAGGTTGGGGATGGGGATTGATGTGCGACACAGTGTGGGGATGGGGATGGGGATTGATCTGGGACACAGTGTGAGGATGGGGATGGATGTGGGACACAGTTTGAGGATGGGGATGGGGATTGATGTGGGACACAGTGTGAGGATGCGGATGGGGATTGATGTGGGACACAGTGTGAGGATGGGGATTGATGTGGGTCACAGTGTGAGGATGGGGATTGATGTGGGACACAGTGTGAGGTTGGGGATGGGGATGGCGATTGATGTGGGACACAGTGTGAGGATGGGGATGGATGTGGGACACAGTTTGAGGATGGGGATGGGGATTGATGTGGGTCACAGTGTGAGGTTGGGGATGGGGATTGATGTGGGACAAAGTGTTAGGTTGGGGATGGGGATTTATGTGGGACACAGTGTGAGGTTGGGGATGGGGATGGGGATGGGGATTGATGTGGGACACAGTGTGAGGTTGGGGATGGGGATTGATGTGGGACACAGTGTGAGGATGGGGATTGATGTGGGACAGAGTGTGAGGATGAGGAAGGGGATTGATGTGGGACAGGGTGTGAGGATGAGGATGGGGATTGATGTGGGACACAGTGTGAGGATGAGGATGGGTATTGATGTGGGACACAGTGTGAGGTTGGGGATGGGGATGGGGATCGGGATTGATGTGGGACACAGTGTGAGGATGGGGATGGGGATTGATGTGGGACACAGTGTGAGATTGGGGATGGGGATTGATGTGGGACACAGTGTGAGGATGGGAATGGGGATTGATGTGGGACACAGTGTGAGGTTGGGGATGGGGATGGCGATTGATGTGGGACACAGTGTGAGGATGAGGATGGGGATTGATGTGGGACAGGGTGTGAGGATGAGGATGGGGATTGATGTGGGACACAGTATGAGGATGGGGATTGATGTGGGACAGAGTGTGAGCATGAGGATGGGGATTGATGTGGGACAGTGTGAGGATGAGGATGGGGATTGATGTGGGACAGAGTATGAGGATGGGGATTGATGTGGGACACAGTGTGAGGATGGGGATTGATGCAGGACACTGTGTGTGGATGAGGATGGGGATTGATGTGGGACACAGTGTGTGGATGAGGATGGGGATTGATGTGGGACACAGTGTGCGTATGGGGATTTATGTGGAATATTGTGTGTATGAGGATGGGGATTGATGTGGGACACAGTGTGTGGATTACGATGGGGATTGATGTGGTACACAGTGAGAGTATGGGGATTTATGTGGAAAACTGTGTGAGGATGGGCTTTGGGATTGATATGGGACACACTGTGAGGATGGGAATGGGGATTGATGAAGGACACTGTTTGTGGATGAGGATGGGGATTGATGTGGGACACAGTGTGTGGATGAGGATGGGGATTGATGTGGGACACAGTATGAGTATGGGAATTTATGTGGAATACTGTGTGAGGATGGGGATTGGGATTAATGTGGGACACAGTGTGTGGTTGGGGATGGGGATTGATGTGGGGCACAGTGTGAGGATGGGGATTGATGTGGGACACAGTGTGAGGTTGGGGATGGGGATTGATGTGGGGCACAGTGTGAGGATGGGGATTGATGTGGGACACAGTGTGAGGTTGGGGATGGGGATGGGGATTGATGTGGGACAAAGTGTGAGGATGCGGATGGGGATTGATGTGGGACACAGTGTGAGGTTGGGGATGGGGATTGATGTGGGGCACAGTGTGAGGATGGGGATTGATGTGGGACACAGTGTGAGGTTGGGGATGGGGATGGGGATTGATGTGGGACACAGTGTGAGGTTGGGGGTGGGGATTGATGTGGGACAAAGTGTGAGGATGTGGATGGGGATTGATGTGGGACCCAGTGTGAGGATGGGGATGGGGATTGATGTGGGACACAGTGTGAGGTTGGGGATGGGGATTGATGTGGGACACAGTGTGAGGATGGGGATGGGGATTGATGTGGGACACAGTGTGAGGATGGGGATTGGGATTTATGTGGGACACAGTGTGAGGTTGGGGATGGGGATTGATCTGGGACACAGTGTGAGGATGGGGATGGATGTGGGACACAGTGTGAGGTTGGGGATGGGGATGGCGATTGATGTGGGACACAGTGTGAGGATGGGGATGGGGATTGATCTGGGACACAGTGTGAGGATGCGGATGGGGATTGATGTGGGACACAGTGTGAGGATGGGGATTGATGTGGGTCACAGTGTGAGGTTGGGGATGGGGATGGCGATTGAAGTGGGACACAGTGTGAGGATGGGGATGGATGTGGGACACAGTTTGAGGATGGGGATGGGGATTGATGTGGGACACAGTGTGAGGATGCGGATGAGGATTGATGTGGGACACAGTGTGAGGATGGGGATTGATGTGGGTCACAGTGTGAGGATGGGGATTGATGTGGGACACAGTGTGAGGTTGGGGATGGGGATGGCGATTGATGTGGGACACAGTGTGAGGTTGGGGATGGATGTGGGACACTGTTTGAGGATGGGGATGGGGATTGATGTGGGTCACAGTGTGAGGTTGGGGATGGGGATTGATGTGGGACAAAGTGTGAGGTTGGGGATGGGGATTTATGTGGGACACAGTGTGAGGTTGGGGATGGGGATGGGGATTGATGTGGGACAGAGTGTGAGGTTGGGGATGGGGATTGATGTGGGACACAGTGTGAGGATGGGGATGGGGATTGATGTGGGACAGAGTGTGAGGATGAGGTCGGGGATTGATGTGGGACAGGGTGTGAGGATGAGGATGGGGATTGATGTGGGACACAGTGTGAGGATGAGGATGGGTATTGATGTGGTACACAGTGTGAGGTTGGGGATGGGGATTGATGTGGGACACAGTGTGAGGATGGGAATGGGGATTGATGTGGGACAGAGTGTGAGGATGAGGATGGGGATTGATGTGGGACAGGGTGTGAGGATGAGGATGGGGATTGATGTGGGACACAGTATGAGGATGGGGATTGATGTGGGACAGAGTGTGAGCATGAGGATGGGGATTGATGTGGGACAGAGTGTGAGGATGAGGATGGGGATTGATGTGGGACAGAGTATGAGGATGGGGATTGATGTGGGACACAGTGTGAGGATGGGGATGGGGATTGATGCAGGACACTGTGTGTGGATGAGGATGGGGATTGATGTGGGACACAGTGTGCGTATGGGGATTTATGTGGAATATTGTGTGAGGATGGGGATTTGGATTGATGTGGGACACACTGTGAGGATGGGGATGGGGATTGATGAAGGACACTCTTTGTGGATGAGGATGGGGATTGATGTGGGACACAGTGTGTGGATGAGGATGGGGATTGATGTGGGACACAGTGTGTGGATTACGATGGGGATTGATGTGGTACACAGTGAGAGTATGGGGATTTATGTGGAAAACTGTGTGAGGATGGGCTTTGTGATTGATATGGGACACACTGTGAGGATGGGAATGGGGATTGATGAAGGACACTGTTTGTGGATGAGGATGGGGATTGATGTGGGACACAGTGTGTGGATGAGGATGGGGATTGATGTGGGACACAGTGTGAGTATGGGGATTTATGTGGAAAACTGTGTGAGGATGGGCTTTGGGATTGATATGGGACACACTGTGAGGATGGGAATGGGGATTGATGAAGGACACTGTGTGGATGAGGATGGGGATTGATGTGGGACACAGTGTGTGGATGAGGATGGGGATTGATGTGGGACACAGTATGAGTATGGGAATTTATGTGGAATACTGTGTGAGGATGGGGATTGGGATTAATGTGGGGCACAGTGTGAGGATGGGGATGGGGATGGATATGGGGCACAGTGTGATGATGGGGATTGATGTGGGACACAGTGTGAGGATGGGGATTGATGTGGGACACTGTGTGAGGTTGGGGATGGGGATTGATGTGGGACACAGTGTGAGGATGGGGATGGGGATTGATGTGGGACACAGTGTGAGGATGGGGATTGATGTGGGACACAGTGTGAGGTTGGGGATGGGGATGTGGATTGATGTAGGACACAGTGTGGGGATGGGGATTGATGGGGCACACAGTGTGGGGATGGGGATTGATGTGGCACACAGTGTGGGGATGGGGATTGATGTGGGACACAGTGTGAGGTTGGGGATGGGGATTGATGTGGGACACAGTGTGGGGATGGGGATTGATGTGGGACACAGTGTGAGGATGGGGATGGGGATTGATGTGGGACACAGTGTGAGGATGGGGATTGATGTGGGACACAGTGTGAGGATGGGGATTGATGTGGGACACAGTGTGAGGATGGGGATGGGGATTGATGTGGGACACAGTGTGAGGATCGGGATTGGGATTTATGTGGGACACAGTGTGAGGTTGGGGATGGGGATTGATGTGCGACACAGTGTGGGGATGGGGATGGATGTGGGACACAGTGTGAGGACGGGGATGGGGATTGATGTGGGACACAGTGTGAGGATGGGGATGGGGATTGATGTGGGACACAGTGTGAGGTGGGGGAGGGGGATGGGGATTGATGTGGGACACAGTGTGCGGATGGGGATGGGGATTGATGTGGGACACAGTGTGAGAATGAGAATGGGGATTGATGTGGGACACAGTGTGCGGATGAGGATGGGGATTGATGTGGGACACAGTGTGAGGTTGGGGGTGGGGATTGATGTGGGACAAAGTGTGAGGATGTGGATGGGGATTGATGTGGGACCCAGTGTGAGGATGGGGATGGGGATTGATGTGGGACACAGTGTGAGGTTGGGGATGGGGATTGATGTGGGACACAGTGTGAGGATGGGGATGGGGATTGATGTGGGACACAGTGTGAGGATGGGGATTGGGATTTATGTGGGACACAGTGTGAGGTTGGGGATGGGGATTGATCTGGGACACAGTGTGAGGATGGGGATGGATGTGGGACACAGTGTGAGGTTGGGGATGGGGATGGCGATTGATGTGGGACACAGTGTGGGGATGGGGATTGATCTGGGACACAGTGTGAGGATGCGGATGGGGATTGATGTGGGACACAGTGTGAGGATGGGGATTGATGTGGGTCACAGTGTGAGGTTGGGGATGGGGATGGCGATTGAAGTGGGACACAGTGTGAGGATGGGGATGGATGTGGGACACAGTTTGAGGATGGGGATGGGGATTGATGTGGGACACAGTGTGAGGATGCGGATGGGGATTGATGTGGGACACAGTGTGAGGATGGGGCTTGATGTGGGTCACAGTGTGAGGATGGGGATTGATGTGGGACACAGTGTGAGGTTGGGGATGGGGATGGCGATTGATGTGGGACACAGTGTGAGGTTGGGGATGGATGTGGGACACTGTTTGAGGATGGGGATGGGGATTGATGTGGGTCACAGTGTGAGGTTGGGGATGGGGATTGATGTGGGACAAAGTGTGAGGTTGTGGATGGGGATTTATGTGGGACACAGTGTGAGGTTGGGGATGGGGATGGGGATTGATGTGGGACAGAGTGTGAGGTTGGGGATGGGGATTGATGTGGGACACAGTGTGAGGATGGGGATGGGGATTGATGTGGGACAGAGTGTGAGGATGAGGTCGGGGATTGATGTGGGACAGGGTGTGAGGATGAGGATGGGGATTGATGTGGGACACAGTGTGAGGATGAGGATGGGTATTGATGTGGTACACAGTGTGAGGTTGGGGATGGGGATTGATGTGGGACACAGTGTGAGGATGGGAATGGGGATTGATGTGGGACAGAGTGTGAGGATGAGGATGGGGATTGATGTGGGACAGGGTGTGAGGATGAGGATGGGGATTGATGTGGGACACAGTATGAGGATGGGGATTGATGTGGGACAGAGTGTGAGCATGAGGATGGGGATTGATGTGGGACAGAGTGTGAGGATGAGGATGGGGATTGATGTGGGACAGAGTATGAGGATGGGGATTGATGTGGGACACAGTGTGGGGATGGGGATTGATGCAGGACACTGTGTGTGGATGAGGATGGGGATTGATGTGGGACACAGTGTGCGTATGGGGATTTATGTGGAATATTGTGTGAGGATGGGGATTTGGATTGATGTGGGACACACTGTGAGGATGGGGATGGGGATTGATGAAGGACACTCTTTGTGGATGAGGATGGGGATTGATGTGGGACACAGTGTGTGGATGAGGATGGGGATTGATGTGGGACACAGTGTGTGGATTACGATGGGGATTGATGTGGTACACAGTGAGAGTATGGGGATTTATGTGGAAAACTGTGTGAGGATGGGCTTTGGGATTGATATGGGACACACTGTGAGGATGGGAATGGGGATTGATGAAGGACACTGTTTGTGGATGAGGATGGGGATTGATGTGGGACACAGTGTGTGGATGAGGATGGGGATTGATGTGGGACACAGTGTGAGTATGGGGATTTATGTGGAAAACTGTGTGAGGATGGGCTTTGGGATTGATATGGGACACACTGTGAGGATGGGAATGGGGATTGATGAAGGACACTGTGTGGATGAGGATGGGGATTGATGTGGGACACAGTGTGTGGATGAGGATGGGGATTGATGTGGGACACAGTATGAGTATGGGAATTTATGTGGAATACTGTGTGAGGATGGGGATTGGGATTAATGTGGGGCACAGTGTGAGGATGGGGATGGGGATGGATATGGGGCACAGTGTGATGATGGGGATTGATGTGGGACACAGTGTGAGGATGGGGATTGATGTGGGACACTGTGTGAGGTTGGGGATGGGGATTGATGTGGGACACAGTGTGAGGATGGGGATTGATGTGGGACACAGTGTGAGGATGGGGATTGATGTGGGACACAGTGTGAGGTTGGGGATGGGGATGTGGATTGATGTAGGACACAGTGTGGGGATGGGGATTGATGGGGCACACAGTGTGGGGATGGGGATTGATGTGGCACACAGTGTGGGGATGGGGATTGATGTGGGACACAGTGTGAGGTTGGGGATGGGGATTGATGTGGGACACAGTGTGGGGATGGGGATTGATGTGGGACACAGTGTGAGGATGGGGATGGGGATTGATGTGGGACACAGTGTGAGGATGGGGATTGATGTGGGACACAGTGTGAGGATGGGGATTGATGTGGGACACAGTGTGAGGATGGGGATGGGGATTGATGTGGGACACAGTGTGAGGATCGGGATTGGGATTTATGTGGGACACAGTGTGAGGTTGGGGATGGGGATTGATGTGCGATACAGTGTGGGGATGGGGATGGATGTGGGACACAGTGTGAGGACGGGGATGGGGATTGATGTGGGACACAGTGTGAGGATGGGGATGGGGATAGATGTGGGACACAGTGTGAGGTGGGGGAGGGGGATGGGGATTGATGTGGGACACAGTGTGCGGATGGGGATGGGGATTGATGTGGGACACAGTGTGAGAATGAGAATGGGGATTGATGTGGGACACAGTGTGCGGATGAGGATGGGGATTGATGTGGGACACAGTGTGTGGATGAGGATGGGGATTGATGTGAGACACAGGATGAGTAAGGGGATTTATGTGGAATACTGTGTGAGGATGAGGATTGGGATTAATGTGGGACACAGTGTGAGGTTGGGGATGGGGATTGATGTGGGACACAGTGTGAGGATGGGGATGGGGATGGATATGGGACACAGTTTGAGGATGGGGATGGCTATTGATGTGGGACACAGTGTGAGGATGGGGATGGGGATTGATGTGGGACACAGTGTGAGGATGGGGATTGGGATTGATGTGGGACACATTGTGAGGTTGGGGATTGATGTGGGACACAGTGTGAGGTTGGGGATGGGGATTGATGTGGGACACAGTGTGAGGATGGGGATGGGGATTGTTGTGGGACACAGTGTGAGGATGGGGATGGGGAGTGATGTGGGACACAGTGTGAGGTTGGGGATGGGGATTGATGTGGGACACAGTGTGAGGATGGGGATGGGGATTGATGTGGGACACAGTGTGAGGTTGGGGATGGGGATTGATGTGGGTCACAGTGTGAGGATGGGGATTGAAGTGGGACACAGTGTGAGGTTGGGGATGGGGATGGCGATTGATGTGGGACACAGTGTGAGGATGGGGATGGATGTGGGACACAGTTTGAGGATGGGGATTGATGTGGGACACAGTGTGAGGTTGGGGATGGGGATTGATGTGGGACAAAGTGTGAGGTTGGGGATGGGGATTTATGTGGGACACAGTGTGAGGTTGGGGATGGGGATGGGGATTGATGTGGGACACAGTGTGAGGATGGGAATGGGGATTGATGTGGGACACAGTGTGAGGATGGGGATGGGGATTGATGTGGGACAGAGTGTGAGGATGAGGATGGGGATTGATGTGGGACAGGGTGTGAGGATGGGGATTGATGTGGGACACAGTGTGAGGATGAGGATGGGATTGATGTGGGACACAGTGTGAGGTTGGGGATGGGGATTGATGTGGGACACAGTGTGAGGATGGAGATGGGGATTGATGTGGGACACAGTGTGAGGTTGGGGATGGGGATGGCGATTGATGTGGGACACTGTGTGAGGGTGGGGATTGATCTGGGACACAGTGTGAGGATGGGGATGGATGTGGGACAGAGTGTGAGGATGGGGATGGGGATTGATGTGGGACACAGTGTGAGGTTGGGGATGGGGATTGATGTGGGTCACAGTGTGAGGATGGGGATTGAAGTGGGACACAGTGTGAGGTTGGGGATGGGGATGGCGATTGATGTGGAACACAGTGTGAGGATGGGGATGGATGTGGGACACAGTTTGAGGATGGGGATTGATGTGGGACACAGTGTGAGGTTGGGGATGGGGATTGATGTGGGACAAAGTGTGAGGTTGGGGATGGGGATTTATGTGGGACACAGTGTGAGGTTGGGGATGGGGATGGGGATTGATGTGGGACACAGTGTGAGGATGGGAATGGGGATTGATGTGGGACACAGTGTGAGGATGGGGATGGGGATTGATGTGGGACAGAGTGTGAGGATGAGGATGGGGATTGATGTGGGACAGGGTGTGAGGATGGGGATTGATGTGGGACACAGTGTGAGGATGAGGATGGGATTGATGTGGGACACAGTGTGAGGTTGGGGATGGGGATTGATGTGGGACACAGTGTGAGGATGGAGATGGGGATTGATGTGGGACACAGTGTGAGGTTGGGGATGGGGATGGCGATTGATGTGGGACACTGTGTGAGGGTGGGGATTGATCTGGGACACAGTGTGAGGATGGGGATGGATGTGGGACAGAGTGTGAGGATGGGGATTGATGTGGGACACAGTGTGAGGTTGGGGATGGGCATTGATGTGGGACAAAGTGTCAGGTTGGGGATGGGGATTGATGTGGAACACAGTGTGAGGTTGGGGATGGGGATTGATGTGGGACACAGTGTGAGGTTGGGGATGGGGATTGATGTGGGACACAGTGTGAGGATGAGGATCGGGATTGATGTGGGACAGGGTGTGAGGATGAGGATGGGGATTGATGTGGGACACAGTATGAGGATGGGGATTGATGTGGAACAGAGTGTGAGCATGAGGATGGCGATTGATGTGGGACAGAGTGTGTGGATGAGGATGGGGATTGATGTGGGATACAGTGTGTGGATGAGGATGGGGATTGATGTGGGACACAGTGTGAGAATGGGGATTTATGTGGAATATTGTGTGAGGATGGGGATTTGGATTGATGTGGGACACACTGTGAGTATGGGGATTTATGTGGAAAACTGTGTGAGGTTGGGGATGGGGATTGATGTGGGACGCAGTTTGGGGATGGGGATTGATGTGGGACACAGTGTGAGGTTGGGGATGGGGATTGATGTGGGACACAGTGTGAGGATGGGGATTGATGTGGGACACAGTGTGAGGTTGGGGATGGGGTTGGGGATTGATGTGGGACACAGTGTGAGGTTGGGGATGGGGATTGATGTGGGACACAGTGTGAGGATGGGGATGGGGATTGATGTGGGACACTGTGTGAGGTTGGGGATGGGGATGGGGATTGATGTGGGACACAGTGTGAGGATGGGGATGGGGATTGATGTGATACACAGTGTGAGGATGGGGATGGATGTGGGACACAGTGTGAGGATGGGGATGGATGTGGGACACAGTTTGAGGATGGGTTTGATGTGGGACACAGTGTGAGGTTGGGGATGGGGATTGATGTGGGACACAGTGTGGGGATGGGGATTGATGTGGGACACAGTGTGAGGTTGGGGATGGGGATTGATGTGGGACACAGTGTGAGGTTGCGGATGGGGATTGATGTGTGAGGATGGGGATTGATGTGGGACAGAGTGTGAGGATGAGGATGGGGATTGATGTGGGACAGAGTGTGAGGATGAGGATGGGGATTGATGTGGGACAGGGTGTGAGTATGAGGATGGGGATTGATGTGGGACACAGTGTGAGGATGGGGATTGATGTAGGACACTGTGTGTGGATGAGGATGGGGATTGATGTGGGACACAGTGTGTGGATGAGGATGGGGATTGATGTGGGACACAGTATGAGGATGGGGATTGATGTGGGACACAGTGTGAGGATGAGGATGGGGATTGATGTGGGACACAGTGTGAGGTTGCGGATGGGGATTGATGTGGGACACAGTGTGAGGTTGGGGATGGGGATTGATGTGGGACACAGTGTGAGGTTGGGGATGGGGATGGGTATTGATGTGGGACACAGTGTGAGGATGGGGATGGGGAATGATGTGGGACACAGTGTGAGGTTGGGGATGGGGATTGATGTGGGACACAGTGTGAGGATGGGGATGGGGATTGATGTGGGACACAGTGTGAGGTTGGGGTTGGGGATTGATGTGGGACACAGTGTGAGGATGGGGATGGGGATTGATGTGGGACACAGTTTGAGGTTGGGGATGGGGATTGATGTGGGACTCAGTGTGAGGATGGGTATGGGGATTGATGTGGGACACAGTGTGAGGATGTGGATGGATGTGGGACACAGTTTGAGGATGGGGATGGGGATTGATGTGGGACACAGTGTGAGGATGGGGATTGATGTGGGACACAGTGTGAGGTTGGGGATGGGGATGGGGATTGATGTGGGACAGTGTGAGGTTGGGGATGGGGATTGATGTGGGACACAGTGTGAGGTTGGGGATGGGGATTGATGTGGGACACAGTGTGAGGATGGGGATGGGGATTGATGTGGGACAGAGTGTGAGGATGAGGATGGGGATTGATGTGGGACAGGGTGTGAGTATGAGGATGGGGATTGATGTGGGACACAGTGTGAGGATGGGGATTGATGAAGGACACTGTGTGTGGATGAGGATGGGGATTGATGTGGGACACAGTGTGTGGATGATAATGGGGATTGATGTGGGACACAGTATGAGTATGGGGATGGGGATTGATGTGGGACACAGTGTGAGGATGAGGATGGGGATTGATGTGGGACACAGTGTGAGGTTGCGGATGGGGATTGATGTGGGACACAGTGTGAGGTTGGGGATGGGGATTGATGTGGGACACAGTGTGAGGTTGGGGATGGGGATGGGTATTGATGTGGGACACAGTGTGAGGATGGGGATGGGGAATGATGTGGGACACAGTGTGAGGTTGGGGTTGGGGATGGGGATTGATGTGGGACACAGTGTGAGGATGGGGATGGGGATTGATGTGGGACACAGTATGAGGTTGGGGTTGGGGATTGATGTGGGACACAGTGTGAGGATGGGGATGGGGATTGATGTGGGACACAGTTTGAGGTTGGGGATGGGGATTGATGTGGGACAGAGTGTGAGTATGGGTATGGGGATTGATGTGGGACAGAGTGTGAGGATGAGGATGGGGATTGATGTGGGACAGAGTATGAGGATGGGGATTGATGTGGGACACAGTGTGAGGATGGGGATGGGGATTGATGCAGGACACAGTGTGCGTATGGGGATTTATGTGGAATATTGTGTGAGGATGGGGATTTGGATTGATGTGGGACACACTGTGAGGATGGGGATGGGGATTGATGAAGGACACTCTTTGTGGATGAGGATGGGGATTGATGTGGGACACAGTGTGTGGATGAGGATGGGGATTGATGTGGGACACAGTGTGTGGATTACGATGGGGATTGATGTGGTACACAGTGAGAGTATGGGGATTTATGTGGAAAACTGTGTGAGGATGGGCTTTGGGATTGATATGGGACACACTGTGAGGATGGGAATGGGGATTGATGAAGGACACTGTTTGTGGATGAGGATGGGGATTGATGTGGGACACAGTGTGTGGATGAGGATGGGGATTGATGTGGGACACAGTGTGAGTATGGGGATTTATGTGGAAAACTGTGTGAGGATGGGCTTTGGGATTGATATGGGACACACTGTGAGGATGGGAATGGGGATTGATGAAGGACACTGTGTGGATGAGGATGGGGATTGATGTGGGACACAGTGTGTGGATGAGGATGGGGATTGATGTGGGACACAGTATGAGTATGGGAATTTATGTGGAATACTGTGTGAGGATGGGGATTGGGATTAATGTGGGGCACAGTGTGAGGATGGGGATGGGGATGGATATGGGGCACAGTGTGATGATGGGGATTGATGTGGGACACAGTGTGAGGATGGGGATTGATGTGGGACACTGTGTGAGGTTGGGGATGGGGATTGATGTGGGACACAGTGTGAGGATGGGGATGGGGATTGATGTGGGACACAGTGTGAGGATGGGGATTGATGTGGGACACAGTGTGAGGTTGGGGATGGGGATGTGGATTGATGTAGGACACAGTGTGGGGATGGGGATTGATGGGGCACACAGTGTGGGGATGGGGATTGATGTGGCACACAGTGTGGGGATGGGGATTGATGTGGGACACAGTGTGAGGTTGGGGATGGGGATTGATGTGGGACACAGTGTGGGGATGGGGATTGATGTGGGACACAGTGTGAGGATGGGGATGGGGATTGATGTGGGACACAGTGTGAGGATGGGGATTGATGTGGGACACAGTGTGAGGATGGGGATGGGGATTGATGTGGGACACAGTGTGAGGATCGGGATTGGGATTTATGTGGGACACAGTGTGAGGTTGGGGATGGGGATTGATGTGCGACACAGTGTGGGGATGGGGATGGATGTGGGACACAGTGTGAGGACGGGGATGGGGATTGATGTGGGACACAGTGTGAGGATGGGGATGGGGATTGATGTGGGACACAGTGTGAGGTGGGGGAGGGGGATGGGGATTGATGTGGGACACAGTGTGCGGATGGGGATGGGGATTGATGTGGGACACAGTGTGAGAATGAGAATGGGGATTGATGTGGGACACAGTGTGCGGATGAGGATGGGGATTGATGTGGGACACAGTGTGTGGATGAGGATGGGGATTGATGTGGGACACAGGATGAGTAAGGGGATTTATGTGGAATACTGTGTGAGGATGAGGATTGGGATTAATGTGGGACACAGTGTGAGGTTGGGGATGGGGATTGATGTGGGACACAGTGTGAGGATGGGGATGGGGATGGATATGGGACACAGTTTGAGGATGGGGATGGCTATTGATGTGGGACACAGTGTGAGGATGGGGATGGGGATTGATGTGGGACACAGTGTGAGGATGGGGATTGGGATTGATGTGGGACACATTGTGAGGTTGGGGATTGATGTGGGACACAGTGTGAGGTTGGGGATGGGGATTGATGTGGGACACAGTGTGAGGATGGGGATGGGGATTGTTGTGGGACACAGTGTGAGGATGGGGATGGGGATTGATGTGGGACACAGTGTGAGGTTGGGGATGGGGATTGATGTGGGACACAGTGTGAGGATGGGGATGGGGATTGATGTGGGACACAGTGTGAGGTTGGGGATGGGGATTGATGTGGGTCACAGTGTGAGGATGGGGATTGAAGTGGGACACAGTGTGAGGTTGGGGATGGGGATGGCGATTGATGTGGGACACAGTGTGAGGATGGGGATGGATGTGGGACACAGTTTGAGGATGGGGATTGATGTGGGACACAGTGTGAGGTTGGGGATGGGGATTGATGTGGGACAAAGTGTGAGGTTGGGGATGGGGATTTATGTGGGACACAGTGTGAGGTTGGGGATGGGGATGGGGATTGCTGTGGGACACAGTGTGAGGATGGGGATGGGGATTGATGTGGGACACAGTGTGAGGATGGGGATGGGGATTGATGTGGGACAGAGTGTGAGGATGAGGATGGGGATTGATGTGGGACAGGGTGTGAGGATGGGGATTGATGTGGGACACAGTGTGAGGATGAGGATGGGATTGATGTGGGACACAGTGTGAGGTTGGGGATGGGGATTGATGTGGGACACAGTGTGAGGATGGAGATGGGGATTGATGTGGGACACAGTGTGAAGTTGGGGATGGGGATGGCGATTGATGTGGGACACTGTGTGAGGGTGGGGATTGATCTGGGACACAGTGTGAGGATGGGGATGGATGTGGGACAGAGTGTGAGGATGGGGATTGATGTGGGACACAGTGTGAGGTTGGGGATGGGCATTGATGTGGGACAAAGTGTCAGGTTGGGGATGGGGATGGGGATTGATGTGGAACACAGTGTGAGGTTGGGGATGGGGATTGATGTGGGACACAGTGTGAGGTTGGGGATGGGGATTGATGTGGGACACAGTGTGAGGATGAGGATCGGGATTGATGTGGGACAGGGTGTGAGGATGAGGATGGGGATTGATGTGGGACACAGTATGAGGATGGGGATTGATGTGGAACAGAGTGTGAGCATGAGGATGGCGATTGATGTGGGACAGAGTGTGTGGATGAGGATGGGGATTGATGTGGGATACAGTGTGTGGATGAGGATGGGGATTGATGTGGGACACAGTGTGAGAATGGGGATTTATGTGGAATATTGTGTGAGGATGGGGATTTGGATTGATGTGGGACACACTGTGAGTATGGGGATTTATGTGGAAAACTGTGTGAGGTTGGGGATGGGGATTGATGTGGGACGCAGTTTGGGGATGGGGATTGATGTGGGACACAGTGTGAGGTTGGGGATGGGGATTGATGTGGGACACAGTGTGAGGATGGGGATTGATGTGGGACACAGTGTGAGGTTGGGGATGGGGTTGGGGATTGATGTGGGACACAGTGTGAGGTTGGGGATGGGGATTGATGTGGGACACAGTGTGAGGATGGGGATGGGGATTGATGTGGGACACAGTGTGAGGTTGGGGATGGGGATGGGGATTGATGTGGGACACAGTGTGAGGATGGGGATGGGGATTGATGTGATACACAGTGTGAGGATGGGGATGGATGTGGGACACAGTGTGAGGATGGGGATGGATGTGGGACACAGTTTGAGGATGGGTTTGATGTGGGACACAGTGTGAGGTTGGGGATGGGGATTGATGTGGGACACAGTGTGGGGATGGGGATTGATGTGGGACACAGTGTGAGGTTGGGGATGGGGATTGATGTGGGACACAGTGTGAGGTTGCGGATGGGGATTGATGTGTGAGGATGGGGATTGATGTGGGACAGAGTGTGAGGATGAGGATGGGGATTGATGTGGGACAGAGTGTGAGGATGAGGATGGGGAATGATGTGGGACAGGGTGTGAGTATGAGGATGGGGATTGATGTGGGACACAGTGTGAGGATGGGGATTGATGTAGGACACTGTGTGTGGATGAGGATGGGGATTGATGTGGGACACAGTGTGTGGATGAGGATGGGGATTGATGTGGGACACAGTATGAGGATGGGGATTGATGTGGGACACAGTGTGAGTATGAGGATGGGGATTGATGTGGGACACAGTGTGAGGTTGCGGATGGGGATTGATGTGGGACACAGTGTGAGGTTGGGGATGGGGATTGATGTGGGACACAGTGTGAGGTTGGGGATGGGGATGGGTATTGATGTGGGACACAGTGTGAGGATGGGGATGGGGAATGATGTGGGACACAGTGTGAGGTTGGGGATGGGGATTGATGTGGGACACAGTGTGAGGATGGGGATGGGGATTGATGTGGGACACAGTGTGAGGTTGGGGTTGGGGATTGATGTGGGACACAGTGTGAGGATGGGGATGGGGATTGATGTGGGACACAGTTTGAGGTTGGGGATGGGGATTGATGTGGGACTCAGTGTGAGGATGGGTATGGGGATTGATGTGGGACACAGTGTGAGGATGTGGATGGATGTGGGACACAGTTTGAGGATGGGGATGGGGATTGATGTGGGACACAGTGTGAGGATGGGGATTGATGTGGGACACAGTGTGAGGTTGGGGATGGGGATGGGGATTGATGTGGGACAGTGTGAGGTTGGGGATGGGGATTGATGTGGGACACAGTGTGAGGTTGGGGATGGGGTTTGATGTGGGACACAGTGTGAGGATGGGGATGGGGATTGATGTGGGACAGAGTGTGAGGATGAGGATGGGGATTGATGTGGGACAGGGTGTGAGTATGAGGATGGGGATTGATGTGGGACACAGTGTGAGGATGGGGATTGATGAAGGACACTGTGTGTGGATGAGGATGGGGATTGATGTGGGACACAGTGTGTGGATGATAATGGGGATTGATGTGGGACACAGTATGAGTATGGGGATGGGGATTGATGTGGGACACAGTGTGAGGATGAGGATGGGGATTGATGTGGGACACAGTGTGAGGTTGCGGATGGGGATTGATGTGGGACACAGTGTGAGGTTGGGGATGGGGATTGATGTGGGACACAGTGTGAGGTTGGGGATGGGGATGGGTATTGATGTGGGACACAGTGTGAGGATGGGGAAAGGGGAATGATGTGGGACACAGTGTGAGGTTGGGGTTGGGGATGGGGATTGATGTGGGACACAGTGTGAGGATGGGGATGGGGATTGATGTGGGACACAGTATGAGGTTGGGGTTGGGGATTGATGTGGGACACAGTGTGAGGATGGGGATGGGGATTGATGTGGGACACAGTTTGAGGTTGGGGATGGGGATTGATGTGGGACTGAGTGTGAGTATGGGTATGGGGATTGATGTGGGACACAGTGTGAGGATGTGGATGGATGTGGGACACAGTTTGAGGATGGGGATGGGGATTGATGTGGGACACAGTGTGAGGATGGGGATTGATGTGGGACACAGTGTGAGGTTGGGGATGGGGATGGGGATTGATGTGGGACAGTGTGAGGTTGGGGATGGGGATTGATGTGGGACACAGTGTGAGGTTGGGGATGGGGATTGATGTGGGACACAGTGTGAGGATGGGGATGGGGATTGATGTGGGACAGAGTGTGAGGATGAGGATGGGGATTGATGTGGGACAGGGTGTGAGGATGAGGATGGGGATTGATGTGGGACAGGGTGTGAGGATGGGGATTGATGTGGTACACAGTGTGAGGATGGGGATTGATGTGGGACAGAGTGTGAGGATGAGGATGGAGATTGATGTGGGACAGAGTATGAGGATGGGGATTGATGTGGGACATAGTGTGAGGATGGGGATGGGGATTGATGCAGGACACTGTGTGTGGATGAGGATGGGGATTAATGTGGGACACAGTGTGTGGATGAGGATGGGGATTGATGTGGGACATAGTATGAGTATGGGGATTTATCTGGAATACTGTGTGAGGATGGGGATTGGGATTAATGTGGGACACAGTGTGTGGATGAGGATGGGGACTGATGTGGGAGAGTGTGTGAGGATGGGGATTGATGTGGGAAACAGTGTGTGGATGAGGATGGGGATTGATGTGGGAGACTGTGTGTGGATGGGGAATGATGTGGGACACAGTGTGTGGATGAGGATGGGGATTGATGTGGAAGGCTGTGTGTGGATGGGGATTGATGTGGGACACAGTGTGTGGATGAGAATGGGGATTGATGTGGGACACAATATGTGGATGATAATGGGGATTGATGTGGGACACAGTGTGTGAGTAAGGATGGGGATTGATGTGGGACACAGTGTGTGGATGAGGATGGGGATTGATGTGGGACACAGTGTGAGAATGAGGATGGGGATTGATGTGGGAGTCAGTGTGAGGATGGGGATTGATGTGGGAGTCAGTGTGAGGAGGGGGATTGATGTAGGAGACAGTATGAGGATGAGGATGGGGATTGATGTGGGACACAGTGTGTGGATGTGGATTGATGTGGGACACAGTGTGAGGAGGGGGATTGATGTGGGAGACAGTATGAGGATGGGGATGGGGTTTGATGTGGGACACAGTGTATGGATGTGGATTGATGTGGGACACAGTGTGAGGAGGGGGATTGATGTGGGAGACAGTATGAGGATGAGGATGGGGTTTGATGTGGGACACAGTGTATGGATGTGGATTGATGTGGGACACAGTATGAGGAGGGGGATTGATGTGGGAGACAGTATGAGGATGGGGATTGATGTAGGAGACAGGATGAGGATGGGGATTGATGTGGGACACAGTGCGTGGATGAGGATGGGGATTGATGTGGGAGACACTGTGAGGATGAGGATGGGGATTGATGTGGGACACAGTGTATGGATCAGGATGGGGATTGATGTGGGACACGTTTTGTGGATGAGGATGGGGATTGATGTGGGACACAGTGTGTGGATGAGGATGGGGATTGATGTGGGACACAGTGTGTGGATGAGGATGGGGATTGATGTGGGACACAGTGTGAGAATAAGGATGGGGATTGATGTGGGACACCGTGTGCGAGTGAGGATGTGGATTGATATGGGACACAGTGTGTGAGTGAGGATGGGGATTGATGTGGGACACAGTGTGAGAATAAGGATGGGGATAGATGTGGGACACAGTGTGTGGATGAGGATGGGGATTGGTGTGGGACACAGTGTGTGGATGAGGATGGGGATTGATGTGGGACACAGTGTGTGGATGAGGATGGGGATTGATGTGGGACACAGTGTGTGGATGAGGATGGGGATTGATGTGGGACACAGTATGTGAATAAGGATGGGGATTGATGTGGGACACAAAATGTGGATGATAATGAGAATGATGTGGGACACAGTGTGTGGATGAGGATGGGGATTGGTGTGGGACACAGTGTGAGAATGAGGATGGGGATTGATGTGGGACACAGCGTGTGAATAAGGATGGGGATTGATGTGGGACACAGTGTGTGAATAAGGATGGGGATTGATGTGGGACACAGTGTGTGAGTATGGATGGGGATTGATGTGGGACACAGTGTGTGGATGAGGATGGGGATTGATGTGGGACACAGTGTGTGGATGAGGATGGGGATTGGTGTGGGACACTGTGTGAAAAAGGATGGGGTTTGATGTGGGACACAATATGTGGATGATAATGGGGATTGATGTGGGACACAGTGTGTGAGTAAGGATGGGGATTGATGTGGGACACAGTGTGTGGATGAGGATGGGGATTGATGTGGGACACAATATGTGGATGATAATGGGGATTGATGTGGGACACAGTGTGTGAGTAAGGATGGGGATTGATGTGGGACACAGTGTGTGGATGAGGATGGGGATTGATGTGGGACACAGTGTGTGGATGAGGATGGGGATTGATGTGGGACACAGTGTGTGGATGAGGATGGGGATTGGTGTGGGACACAGTGTGTGAATAAGGATGGGGATTGATGTGGGACACAATATGTGGATGATAATGGGGATTGATGTGGGACACAGTGTGTGGATGAGGATGGGGATTGATGTGGGACACAGTGTGTGAATAAGGATGGGGATTGATGTGGGACACAGTGTGTGAGTAAGGATGGGGATTGATGTGGGACACAGTGTGTGGATGAGGATGGGGATTGATGTGGGACACAGTGTGTGGATGAGGATGGGGATTGATGTGGGACACAGTGTGTGAATAAGGATGGGGATTGATGTGGGACACAGTGTGTGGATGAGGATGGGGATTGGTGTCGGACACAGTGTGAGAATGAGGATGGGGATTGATGTGGGACACAGTGTGTGAATAAGGATGGGGATTGATGTGGGAAACAGTGTGAGAATGAGGATGGGGATTGATGTGGGACACAGTGTGTGAATAAGGATGGGGATTGATGTGGGACACAGTGTGTGGATGAGGATGGGGATTGATGTTGGACACAGTGTGTGGATGAGGATGGGGATTGATGTGGGACACAGTGTGTGAATAAGGATGGGGATTGATGTGGGACACAGTGTGTGAATAAGGATGGGGATTGATGTGGGACACAGTGTGTGAATAAGGATGGGGATTGATGTGGGACACAGTGTGTGGATGAGGATGGGGATTGATGTGGGACACTGTGTGTGGATGAGGATGGGGATTGATGTGGGACACAGTGTGTGGATGAGGATGGGGATTGATGTGGGACACAGTATGAGGATGGGGATTGATGTGGGACACAGTGTGAGGATGAGGATGGGGATTGATGTGGGACACAGTGTGAGGTTGCGGATGGGGATTGATGTGGGACACAGTGTGAGGTTGGGGATGGGGATTGATGTGGGACACAGTGTGAGGTTGGGGATGGGGATGGGTATTGATGTGGGACACAGTGTGAGGATGGGGATGGGGAATGATGTGGGACACAGTGTGAGGTTGGGGATGGGGATTGATGTGGGACACAGTGTGAGGATGGGGATGGGGATTGATGTGGGACACAGTGTGAGGTTGGGGTTGGGGATTGATGTGGGACACAGTGTGAGGATGGGGATGGGGATTGATGTGGGACACAGTTTGAGGTTGGGGATGGGGATTGATGTGGGACTCAGTGTGAGGATGGGTATGGGGATTGATGTGGGACACAGTGTGAGGATGTGGATGGATGTGGGACACAGTTTGAGGATGGGGATGGGGATTGATGTGGGACACAGTGTGAGGATGGGGATTGATGTGGGACACAGTGTGAGGTTGGGGATGGGGATGGGGATTGATGTGGGACAGTGGGAGGTTGGGGATGGGGATTGATGTGGGACACAGTGTGAGGTTGGGGATGGGGATTGATGTGGGACACAGTGTGAGGATGGGGATGGGGATTGATGTGGGACAGAGTGTGAGGATGAGGATGGGGATTGATGTGGGACAGGGTGTGAGGATGAGGATGGGGATTGATGTGGGACACAGTGTGAGGATGGGGATTGATGAAGGACACTGTGTGTGGATGGGGATTGATGTGGGACACAGTGTGTGGATGATAATGGGGATTGATGTGGGACACAGTATGAGTATGGGGATGGGGATTGATGTGGGACACAGTGTGAGGATGAGGATGGGGATTGATGTGGGACACAGTGTGAGGTTGCGGATGGGGATTGATGTGGGACACAGTGTGAGGTTGGGGATGGGGATTGATGTGGGACACAGTGTGAGGTTGGGGATGGGGATGGGTATTGATGTGGGACACAGTGTGAGGATGGGGATGGGGAATGATGTGGGACACAGTGTGAGGTTGGGGTTGGGGATGGGGATTGATGTGGGACACAGTGTGAGGATGGGGATGGGGATTGATGTGGGACAGAGTGTGAGGATGAGGATGGGGATTGATGTGGGACAGGGTGTGAGTATGAGGATGGGGATTGATGTGGGACACAGTGTGAGGATGGGGATTGATGTAGGACACTGTGTGTGGATGAGGATGGGGATTGATGTGGGACACAGTGTGTGGATGAGGATGGGGATTGATGTGGGACACAGTATGAGGATGGGGATTGATGTGGGACACAGTGTGAGGATGAGGATGGGGATTGATGTGGGACACAGTGTGAGGTTGCGGATGGGGATTGATGTGGGACACAGTGTGAGGTTGGGGATGGGGATTGATGTGGGACACAGTGTGAGGTTGGGGATGGGGATGGGTATTGATGTGGGACACAGTGTGAGGATGGGGATGGGGAATGATGTGGGACACAGTGTGAGGTTGGGGATGGGGATTGATGTGGGACACAGTGTGAGGATGGGGATGGGGATTGATGTGGGACACAGTGTGAGGTTGGGGTTGGGGATTGATGTGGGACACAGTGTGAGGATGGGGATGGGGATTGATGTGGGACACAGTTTGAGGTTGGGGATGGGGATTGATGTGGGACTCAGTGTGAGGATGGGTATGGGGATTGATGTGGGACACAGTGTGAGGATGTGGATGGATGTGGGACACAGTTTGAGGATGGGGATGGGGATTGATGTGGGACACAGTGTGAGGATGGGGATTGATGTGGGACACAGTGTGAGGTTGGGGATGGGGATGGGGATTGATGTGGGACAGTGTGAGGTTGGGGATGGGGATTGATGTGGGACACAGTGTGAGGTTGGGGATGGGGATTGATGTGGGACACAGTGTGAGGATGGGGATGGGGATTGATGTGGGACAGAGTGTGAGGATGAGGATGGGGATTGATGTGGGACAGGGTGTGAGTATGAGGATGGGGATTGATGTGGGACACAGTGTGAGGATGGGGATTGATGAAGGACACTGTGTGTGGATGAGGATGGGGATTGATGTGGGACACAGTGTGTGGATGATAATGGGGATTGATGTGGGACACAGTATGAGTATGGGGATGGGGATTGATGTGGGACACAGTGTGAGGATGAGGATGGGGATTGATGTGGGACACAGTGTGAGGTTGCGGATGGGGATTGATGTGGGACACAGTGTGAGGTTGGGGATGGGGATTGATGTGGGACACAGTGTGAGGTTGGGGATGGGGATGGGTATTGATGTGGGACACAGTGTGAGGATGGGGATGGGGAATGATGTGGGACACAGTGTGAGGTTGGGGTTGGGGATGGGGATTGATGTGGGACACAGTGTGAGGATGGGGATGGGGATTGATGTGGGACACAGTATGAGGTTGGGGTTGGGGATTGATGTGGGACACAGTGTGAGGATGGGGATGGGGATTGATGTGGGACACAGTTTGAGGTTGGGGATGGGGATTGATGTGGGACAGAGTGTGAGTATGGGTATGGGGATTGATGTGGGACAGAGTGTGAGGATGAGGATGGGGATTGATGTGGGACAGAGTATGAGGATGGGGATTGATGTGGGACACAGTGTGAGGATGGGGATGGGGATTGATGCAGGACACAGTGTGCGTATGGGGATTTATGTGGAATATTGTGTGAGGATGGGGATTTGGATTGATGTGGGACACACTGTGAGGATGGGGATGGGGATTGATGAAGGACACTCTTTGTGGATGAGGATGGGGATTGATGTGGGACACAGTGTGTGGATGAGGATGGGGATTGATGTGGGACACAGTGTGTGGATTACGATGGGGATTGATGTGGTACACAGTGAGAGTATGGGGATTTATGTGGAAAACTGTGTGAGGATGGGCTTTGGGATTGATATGGGACACACTGTGAGGATGGGAATGGGGATTGATGAAGGACACTGTTTGTGGATGAGGATGGGGATTGATGTGGGACACAGTGTGTGGATGAGGATGGGGATTGATGTGGGACACAGTGTGAGTATGGGGATTTATGTGGAAAACTGTGTGAGGATGGGCTTTGGGATTGATATGGGACACACTGTGAGGATGGGAATGGGGATTGATGAAGGACACTGTGTGGATGAGGATGGGGATTGATGTGGGACACAGTGTGTGGATGAGGATGGGGATTGATGTGGGACACAGTATGAGTATGGGAATTTATGTGGAATACTGTGTGAGGATGGGGATTGGGATTAATGTGGGGCACAGTGTGAGGATGGGGATGGGGATGGATATGGGGCACAGTGTGATGATGGGGATTGATGTGGGACACAGTGTGAGGATGGGGATTGATGTGGGACACTGTGTGAGGTTGGGGATGGGGATTGATGTGGGACACAGTGTGAGGATGGGGATGGGGATTGATGTGGGACACAGTGTGAGGATGGGGATTGATGTGGGACACAGTGTGAGGTTGGGGATGGGGATGTGGATTGATGTAGGACACAGTGTGGGGATGGGGATTGATGGGGCACACAGTGTGGGGATGGGGATTGATGTGGCACACAGTGTGGGGATGGGGATTGATGTGGGACACAGTGTGAGGTTGGGGATGGGGATTGATGTGGGACACAGTGTGGGGATGGGGATTGATGTGGGACACAGTGTGAGGATGGGGATGGGGATTGATGTGGGACACAGTGTGAGGATGGGGATTGATGTGGGACACAGTGTGAGGATGGGGATTGAAGTGGGACACAGTGTGAGGATGGGGATGGGGATTGATGTGGGACACAGTGTGAGGATCGGGATTGGGATTTATGTGGGACACAGTGTGAGGTTGGGGATGGGGATTGATGTGCGACACAGTGTGGGGATGGGGATGGATGTGGGACACAGTGTGAGGACGGGGATGGGGATTGATGTGGGACACAGTGTGAGGATGGGGATGGGGATTGATGTGGGACACAGTGTGAGGTGGGGGAGGGGGATGGGGATTGATGTGGGACACAGTGTGCGGATGGGGATGGGGATTGATGTGGGACACAGTGTGAGAATGAGAATGGGGATTGATGTGGGACACAGTGTGCGGATGAGGATGGGGATTGATGTGGGACACAGTGTGTGGATGAGGATGGGGATTGATGTGGGACACAGGATGAGTAAGGGGATTTATGTGGAATACTGTGTGAGGATGAGGATTGGGATTAATGTGGGACACAGTGTGAGGTTGGGGATGGGGATTGATGTGGGACACAGTGTGAGGATGGGGATGGGGATGGATATGGGACACAGTTTGAGGATGGGGATGGCTATTGATGTGGGACACAGTGTGAGGATGGGGATGGGGATTGATGTGGGACACAGTGTGAGGATGGGGATTGGGATTGATGTGGGACACATTGTGAGGTTGGGGATTGATGTGGGACACAGTGTGAGGTTGGGGATGGGGATTGATGTGGGACACAGTGTGAGGATGGGGATGGGGATTGTTGTGGGACACAGTGTGAGGATGGGGATGGGGATTGATGTGGGACACAGTGTGAGGTTGGGGATGGGGATTGATGTGGGACACAGTGTGAGGATGGGGATGGGGATTGATGTGGGACACAGTGTGAGGTTGGGGATGGGGATTGATGTGGGTCACAGTGTGAGGATGGGGATTGAAGTGGGACACAGTGTGAGGTTGGGGATGGGGATGGCGATTGATGTGGGACACAGTGTGAGGATGGGGATGGATGTGGGACACAGTTTGAGGATGGGGATTGATGTGGGACACAGTGTGAGGTTGGGGATGGGGATTGATGTGGGACAAAGTGTGAGGTTGGGGATGGGGATTTATGTGGGACACAGTGTGAGGTTGGGGATGGGGATGGGGATTGATGTGGGACACAGTGTGAGGATGGGGATGGGGATTGATGTGGGACAGAGTGTGAGGATGAGGATGGGGATTGATGTGGGACAGGGTGTGAGGATGGGGATTGATGTGGGACACAGTGTGAGGATGAGGATGGGATTGATGTGGGACACAGTGTGAGGTTGGGGATGGGGATTGATGTGGGACACAGTGTGAGGATGGAGATGGGGATTGATGTGGGACACAGTGTGAGGTTGGGGATGGGGATGGCGATTGATGTGGGACACTGTGTGAGGGTGGGGATTGATCTGGGACACAGTGTGAGGATGGGGATGGATGTGGGACAGAGTGTGAGGATGGGGATTGATGTGGGACACAGTGTGAGGTTGGGGATGGGCATTGATGTGGGACAAAGTGTCAGGTTGGGGATGGGGATGGGGATTGATGTGGAACACAGTGTGAGGTTGGGGATGGGGATTGATGTGGGACACAGTGTGAGGTTGGGGATGGGGATTGATGTGGGACACAGTGTGAGGATGAGGATCGGGATTGATGTGGGACAGGGTGTGAGGATGAGGATGGGGATTGATGTGGGACACAGTATGAGGATGGGGATTGATGTGGAACAGAGTGTGAGCATGAGGATGGCGATTGATGTGGGACAGAGTGTGTGGATGAGGATGGGGATTGATGTGGGATACAGTGTGTGGATGAGGATGGGGATTGATGTGGGACACAGTGTGAGAATGGGGATTTATGTGGAATATTGTGTGAGGATGGGGATTTGGATTGATGTGGGACACACTGTGAGTATGGGGATTTATGTGGAAAACTGTGTGAGGTTGGGGATGGGGATTGATGTGGGACGCAGTTTGGGGATGGGGATTGATGTGGGACACAGTGTGAGGTTGGGGATGGGGATTGATGTGGGACACAGTGTGAGGATGGGGATTGATGTGGGACACAGTGTGAGGTTGGGGATGGGGTTGGGGATTGATGTGGGACACAGTGTGAGGTTGGGGATGGGGATTGATGTGGGACACAGTGTGAGGATGGGGATGGGGATTGATGTGGGACACAGTGTGAGGTTGGGGATGGGGATGGGGATTGATGTGGGACACAGTGTGAGGATGGGGATGGGGATTGATGTGATACACAGTGTGAGGATGGGGATGGATGTGGGACACAGTGTGAGGATGGGGATGGATGTGGGACACAGTTTGAGGATGGGTTTGATGTGGGACACAGTGTGAGGTTGGGGATGGGGATTGATGTGGGACACAGTGTGGGGATGGGGATTGATGTGGGACACAGTGTGAGGTTGGGGATGGGGATTGATGTGGGACACAGTGTGAGGTTGCGGATGGGGATTGATGTGTGAGGATGGGGATTGATGTGGGACAGAGTGTGAGGATGAGGATGGGGATTGATGTGGGACAGAGTGTGAGGATGAGGATGGGGATTGATGTGGGACAGGGTGTGAGTATGAGGATGGGGATTGATGTGGGACACAGTGTGAGGATGGGGATTGATGTAGGACACTGTGTGTGGATGAGGATGGGGATTGATGTGGGACACAGTGTGTGGATGAGGATGGGGATTGATGTGGGACACAGTATGAGGATGGGGATTGATGTGGGACACAGTGTGAGTATGAGGATGGGGATTGATGTGGGACACAGTGTGAGGTTGCGGATGGGGATTGATGTGGGACACAGTGTGAGGTTGGGGATGGGGATTGATGTGGGACACAGTGTGAGGTTGGGGATGGGGATGGGTATTGATGTGGGACACAGTGTGAGGATGGGGATGGGGAATGATGTGGGACACAGTGTGAGGTTGGGGATGGGGATTGATGTGGGACACAGTGTGAGGATGGGGATGGGGATTGATGTGGGACACAGTGTGAGGTTGGGGTTGGGGATTGATGTGGGACACAGTGTGAGGATGGGGATGGGGATTGATGTGGGACACAGTTTGAGGTTGGGGATGGGGATTGATGTGGGACTCAGTGTGAGGATGGGTATGGGGATTGATGTGGGACACAGTGTGAGGATGTGGATGGATGTGGGACACAGTTTGAGGATGGGGATGGGGATTGATGTGGGACACAGTGTGAGGATGGGGATTGATGTGGGACACAGTGTGAGGTTGGGGATGGGGATGGGGATTGATGTGGGACAGTGTGAGGTTGGGGATGGGGATTGATGTGGGACACAGTGTGAGGTTGGGGATGGGGTTTGATGTGGGACACAGTGTGAGGATGGGGATGGGGATTGATGTGGGACAGAGTGTGAGGATGAGGATGGGGATTGATGTGGGACAGGGTGTGAGTATGAGGATGGGGATTGATGTGGGACACAGTGTGAGGATGGGGATTGATGAAGGACACTGTGTGTGGATGAGGATGGGGATTGATGTGGGACACAGTGTGTGGATGATAATGGGGATTGATGTGGGACACAGTATGAGTATGGGGATGGGGATTGATGTGGGACACAGTGTGAGGATGAGGATGGGGATTGATGTGGGACACAGTGTGAGGTTGCGGATGGGGATTGATGTGGGACACAGTGTGAGGTTGGGGATGGGGATTGATGTGGGACACAGTGTGAGGTTGGGGATGGGGATGGGTATTGATGTGGGACACAGTGTGAGGATGGGGAAAGGGGAATGATGTGGGACACAGTGTGAGGTTGGGGTTGGGGATGGGGATTGATGTGGGACACAGTGTGAGGATGGGGATGGGGATTGATGTGGGACACAGTATGAGGTTGGGGTTGGGGATTGATGTGGGACACAGTGTGAGGATGGGGATGGGGATTGATGTGGGACACAGTTTGAGGTTGGGGATGGGGATTGATGTGGGACTGAGTGTGAGTATGGGTATGGGGATTGATGTGGGACACAGTGTGAGGATGTGGATGGATGTGGGACACAGTTTGAGGATGGGGATGGGGATTGATGTGGGACACAGTGTGAGGATGGGGATTGATGTGGGACACAGTGTGAGGTTGGGGATGGGGATGGGGATTGATGTGGGACAGTGTGAGGTTGGGGATGGGGATTGATGTGGGACACAGTGTGAGGTTGGGGATGGGGATTGATGTGGGACACAGTGTGAGGATGGGGATGGGGATTGATGTGGGACAGAGTGTGAGGATGAGGATGGGGATTGATGTGGGACAGGGTGTGAGGATGAGGATGGGGATTGATGTGGGACAGGGTGTGAGGATGGGGATTGATGTGGTACACAGTGTGAGGATGGGGATTGATGTGGGACAGAGTGTGAGGATGAGGATGGAGATTGATGTGGGACAGAGTATGAGGATGGGGATTGATGTGGGACATAGTGTGAGGATGGGGATGGGGATTGATGCAGGACACTGTGTGTGGATGAGGATGGGGATTGATGTGGGACACAGTGTGTGGATGAGGATGGGGATTGATGTGGGACATAGTATGAGTATGGGGATTTATCTGGAATACTGTGTGAGGATGGGGATTGGGATTAATGTGGGACACAGTGTGTGGATGAGGATGGGGACTGATGTGGGAGAGTGTGTGAGGATGGGGATTGATGTGGGAAACAGTGTGTGGATGAGGATGGGGATTGATGTGGGAGACTGTGTGTGGATGGGGAATGATGTGGGACACAGTGTGTGGATGAGGATGGGGATTGATGTGGAAGGCTGTGTGTGGATGGGGATTGATGTGGGACACAGTGTGTGGATGAGAATGGGGATTGATGTGGGACACAATATGTGGATGATAATGGGGATTGATGTGGGACACAGTGTGTGAGTAAGGATGGGGATTGATGTGGGACACAGTGTGTGGATGAGGATGGGGATTGATGTGGGACACAGTGTGAGAATGAGGATGGGGATTGATGTGGGAGTCAGTGTGAGGATGGGGATTGATGTGGGAGTCAGTGTGAGGAGGGGGATTGATGTAGGAGACAGTATGAGGATGAGGATGGGGATTGATGTGGGACACAGTGTGTGGATGTGGATTGATGTGGGACACAGTGTGAGGAGGGGGATTGATGTGGGAGACAGTATGAGGATGGGGATGGGGTTTGATGTGGGACACAGTGTATGGATGTGGATTGATGTGGGACACAGTGTGAGGAGGGGGATTGATGTGGGAGACAGTATGAGGATGAGGATGGGGTTTGATGTGGGACACAGTGTATGGATGTGGATTGATGTGGGACACAGTATGAGGAGGGGGATTGATGTGGGAGACAGTATGAGGATGGGGATTGATGTAGGAGACAGGATGAGGATGGGGATTGATGTGGGACACAGTGCGTGGATGAGGATGGGGATTGATGTGGGAGACACTGTGAGGATGAGGATGGGGATTGATGTGGGACACAGTGTATGGATCAGGATGGGGATTGATGTGGGACACGTTTTGTGGATGAGGATGGGGATTGATGTGGGACACAGTGTGTGGATGAGGATGGGGATTGATGTGGGACACAGTGTGTGGATGAGGATGGGGATTGATGTGGGACACAGTGTGAGAATAAGGATGGGGATTGATGTGGGACACCGTGTGCGAGTGAGGATGTGGATTGATATGGGACACAGTGTGTGAGTGAGGATGGGGATTGATGTGGGACACAGTGTGAGAATAAGGATGGGGATAGATGTGGGACACAGTGTGTGGATGAGGATGGGGATTGGTGTGGGACACAGTGTGTGGATGAGGATGGGGATTGATGTGGGACACAGTGTGTGGATGAGGATGGGGATTGATGTGGGACACAGTGTGTGGATGAGGATGGGGATTGATGTGGGACACAGTATGTGAATAAGGATGGGGATTGATGTGGGACACAAAATGTGGATGATAATGAGAATGATGTGGGACACAGTGTGTGGATGAGGATGGGGATTGGTGTGGGATACAGTGTGAGAATGAGGATGGGGATTGATGTGGGACACAGCGTGTGAATAAGGATGGGGATTGATGTGGGACACAGTGTGTGAATAAGGATGGGGATTGATGTGGGACACAGTGTGTGAGTATGGATGGGGATTGATGTGGGACACAGTGTGTGGATGAGGATGGGGATTGATGTGGGACACAGTGTGTGGATGAGGATGGGGATTGGTGTGGGACACTGTGTGAAAAAGGATGGGGTTTGATGTGGGACACAATATGTGGATGATAATGGGGATTGATGTGGGACACAGTGTGTGAGTAAGGATGGGGATTGATGTGGGACACAGTGTGTGGATGAGGATGGGGATTGATGTGGGACACAATATGTGGATGATAATGGGGATTGATGTGGGACACAGTGTGTGAGTAAGGATGGGGATTGATGTGGGACACAGTGTGTGGATGAGGATGGGGATTGATGTGGGACACAGTGTGTGGATGAGGATGGGGATTGATGTGGGACACAGTGTGTGGATGAGGATGGGGATTGGTGTGGGACACAGTGTGTGAATAAGGATGGGGATTGATGTGGGACACAATATGTGGATGATAATGGGGATTGATGTGGGACACAGTGTGTGGATGAGGATGGGGATTGATGTGGGACACAGTGTGTGAATAAGGATGGGGATTGATGTGGGACACAGTGTGTGAGTAAGGATGGGGATTGATGTGGGACACAGTGTGTGGATGAGGATGGGGATTGATGTGGGACACAGTGTGTGGATGAGGATGGGGATTGATGTGGGACACAGTGTGTGAATAAGGATGGGGATTGATGTGGGACACAGTGTGTGGATGAGGATGGGGATTGGTGTCGGACACAGTGTGAGAATGAGGATGGGGATTGATGTGGGACACAGTGTGTGAATAAGGATGGGGATTGATGTGGGAAACAGTGTGAGAATGAGGATGGGGATTGATGTGGGACACAGTGTGTGAATAAGGATGGGGATTGATGTGGGACACAGTGTGTGGATGAGGATGGGGATTGATGTTGGACACAGTGTGTGGATGAGGATGGGGATTGATGTGGGACACAGTGTGTGAATAAGGATGGGGATTGATGTGGGACACAGTGTGTGAATAAGGATGGGGATTGATGTGGGACACAGTGTGTGAATAAGGATGGGGATTGATGTGGGACACAGTGTGTGGATGAGGATGGGGATTGATGTGGGACACTGTGTGTGGATGAGGATGGGGATTGATGTGGGACACAGTGTGTGGATGAGGATGGGGATTGATGTGGGACACAGTATGAGGATGGGGATTGATGTGGGACACAGTGTGAGGATGAGGATGGGGATTGATGTGGGACACAGTGTGAGGTTGCGGATGGGGATTGATGTGGGACACAGTGTGAGGTTGGGGATGGGGATTGATGTGGGACACAGTGTGAGGTTGGGGATGGGGATGGGTATTGATGTGGGACACAGTGTGAGGATGGGGATGGGGAATGATGTGGGACACAGTGTGAGGTTGGGGATGGGGATTGATGTGGGACACAGTGTGAGGATGGGGATGGGGATTGATGTGGGACACAGTGTGAGGTTGGGGTTGGGGATTGATGTGGGACACAGTGTGAGGATGGGGATGGGGATTGATGTGGGACACAGTTTGAGGTTGGGGATGGGGATTGATGTGGGACTCAGTGTGAGGATGGGTATGGGGATTGATGTGGGACACAGTGTGAGGATGTGGATGGATGTGGGACACAGTTTGAGGATGGGGATGGGGATTGATGTGGGACACAGTGTGAGGATGGGGATTGATGTGGGACACAGTGTGAGGTTGGGGATGGGGATGGGGATTGATGTGGGACAGTGGGAGGTTGGGGATGGGGATTGATGTGGGACACAGTGTGAGGTTGGGGATGGGGATTGATGTGGGACACAGTGTGAGGATGGGGATGGGGATTGATGTGGGACAGAGTGTGAGGATGAGGATGGGGATTGATGTGGGACAGGGTGTGAGGATGAGGATGGGGATTGATGTGGGACACAGTGTGAGGATGGGGATTGATGAAGGACACTGTGTGTGGATGAGGATGGGGATTGATGTGGGACACAGTGTGTGGATGATAATGGGGATTGATGTGGGACACAGTATGAGTATGGGGATGGGGATTGATGTGGGACACAGTGTGAGGATGAGGATGGGGATTGATGTGGGACACAGTGTGAGGTTGCGGATGGGGATTGATGTGGGACACAGTGTGAGGTTGGGGATGGGGATTGATGTGGGACACAGTGTGAGGTTGGGGATGGGGATGGGTATTGATGTGGGACACAGTGTGAGGATGGGGATGGGGAATGATGTGGGACACAGTGTGAGGTTGGGGTTGGGGATGGGGATTGATGTGGGACACAGTGTGAGGATGGGGATGGGGATTGATGTGGGACACAGTATGAGGTTGGGGTTGGGGATTGATGTGGGACACAGTGTGAGGATGGGGATGGGGATTGATGTGGGACACAGTTTGAGGTTGGGGATGGGGATTGATGTGGGACTCAGTGTGAGGATGGGTATGGGGATTGATGTGGGACACAGTGTGAGGATGTGGATGGATGTGGGACACAGTTTGAGGATGGGGATGGGGATTGATGTGGGACACAGTGTGAGGATGGGGATTGATGTGGGACACAGTGTGAGGTTGGGGATGGGGATGGGGATTGATGTGGGACAGTGTGAGGTTGGGGATGGGGATTGATGTGGGACACAGTGTGAGGTTGGGGATGGGGATTGATGTGGGACACAGTGTGAGGATGGGGATGGGGATTGATGTGGGACAGAGTGTGAGGATGAGGATGGGGATTGATGTGGGACAGGGTGTGAGGATGAGGATGGGGATTGATGTGGGACAGGGTGTGAGGATGGGGATTGATGTGGTACACAGTGTGAGGATGGGGATTGATGTGGGACAGAGTGTGAGGATGAGGATGGAGATTGATGTGGGACAGAGTATGAGGATGGGGATTGATGTGGGACATAGTGTGAGGATGGGGATGGGGATTGATGCAGGACACTGTGTGTGGATGAGGATGGGGATTGATGTGGGACACAGTGTGTGGATGAGGATGGGGATTGATGTGGGACATAGTATGAGTATGGGGATTTATCTGGAATACTGTGTGAGGATGGGGATTGGGATTAATGTGGGACACAGTGTGTGGATGACAATGGGGACTGATGTGGGAGAGAGTGTGAGGATGGGGATTGATGTGGGAAACAGTGTGTGGATGAGGATGGGGATTGATGTGGAAGGCTGTGTGTGGATGGGGATTGATGTGGGACACAGTGTGTGGATGAGAATGGGGATTGATGTGGGACACAATATGTGGATGATAATGGGGATTGATGTGGGACACAGTGTGTGAGTAAGGATGGGGATTGATGTGGGACACAGTGTGTGGATGAGGATGGGGATTGATGTGGGACACAGTGTGAGAATGAGGATGGGGATTGATGTGGGAGTCAGTGTGAGGATGGGGATTGATGTGGGAGTCAGTGTGAGGAGGGGGATTGATGTAGGAGACAGTATGAGGATGAGGATGGGGATTGATGTGGGACACAGTGTGTGGATGTGGATTGATGTGGGACACAGTGTGAGGAGGGGGATTGATGTGGGAGACAGTATGAGGATGGGGATGGGGTTTGATGTGGGACACAGTGTATGGATGTGGATTGATGTGGGACACAGTGTGAGGAGGGGGATTGATGTGGGAGACAGTATGAGGATGAGGATGGGGTTTGATGTGGGACACAGTGTATGGATGTGGATTGATGTGGGACACAGTGTGAGGAGGGGGATTGATGTGGGAGACAGTATGAGGATGGGGATTGATGTAGGAGACAGGATGAGGATGGGGATTGATGTGGGACACAGTGCGTGGATGAGGATGGGGATTGATGTGGGAGACACTGTGAGGATGAGGATGGGGATTGATGTGGGACACAGTGTATGGATCAGGATGGGGATTGATGTGGGACACGTTTTGTGGATGAGGATGGGGATTGATGTGGGACACAGTGTGTGGATGAGGATGGGGATTGATGTGGGACACAGTGTGTGGATGAGGATGGGGATTGATGTGGGACACAGTGTGAGAATAAGGATGGGGATTGATGTGGGACACAGTGTGCGAGTGAGGATGTGGATTGATATGGGACACAGTGTGTGAGTGAGGATGGGGATTGATGTGGGACACAGTGTGAGAATAAGGATGGGGATAGATGTGGGACACAGTGTGTGCATGAGGATGGGGATTGGTGTGGGACACAGTGTGTGGATGAGGATGGGGATTGATGTGGGACACAGTGTGTGGATGAGGATGGGGATTGATGTGGGACACAGTGTGTGGATGAGGATGGGGATTGATGTGGGACACAGTATGTGAATAAGGATGGGGATTGATGTGGGACGCAAAATGTGGATGATAATGAGAATGATGTGGGACACAGTGTGTGGATGAGGATGGGGATTGGTGTGGGACACAGTGTGAGAATGAGGATGGGGATTGATGTGGGACACAGCGTGTGAATAAGGATGGGGATTGATGTGGGACACAGTGTGTGAATAAGGATGGGGATTGATGTGGGAGTCAGTGTGAGGATGGGGATTGATGTGGGAGTCAGTGTGAGGAGGGGGATTGATGTAGGAGACAGTATGAGGATGAGGATGGGGATTGATGTGGGACACAGTGTGTGGATGTGGATTGATGTGGGACACAGTGTGAGGAGGGGGATTGATGTGGGAGACAGTATGAGGATGGGGATGGGGTTTGATGTGGGACACAGTGTATGGATGTGGATTGATGTGGGACACAGTGTGAGGAGGGGGATTGATGTGGGAGACAGTATGAGGATGGGGATTGATGTAGGAGACAGGATGAGGATGGGGATTGATGTGGGACACAGTGCGTGGATGAGGATGGGGATTGATGTGGGAGACACTGTGAGGATGAGGATGGGGATTGATGTGGGACACAGTGTATGGATCAGGATGGGGATTGATGTGGGACACGTTTTGTGGATGAGGATGGGGATTGATGTGGGACACAGTGTGTGGATGAGGATGGGGATTGATGTGGGACACAGTGTGTGGATGAGGATGGGGATTGATGTGGGACACAGTGTGAGAATAAGGATGGGGATTGATGTGGGACACAGTGTGCGAGTGAGGATGTGGATTGATATGGGACACAGTGTGTGAGTGAGGATGGGGATTGATGTGGGACACAGTGTGAGAATAAGGATGGGGATAGATGTGGGACACAGTGTGTGCATGAGGATGGGGATTGGTGTGGGACACAGTGTGTGGATGAGGATGGGGATTGATGTGGGACACAGTGTGTGGATGAGGATGGGGATTGATGTGGGACACAGTGTGTGGATGAGGATGGGGATTGATGTGGGACACAGTATGTGAATAAGGATGGGGATTGATGTGGGACGCAAAATGTGGATGATAATGAGAATGATGTGGGACACAGTGTGTGGATGAGGATGGGGATTGGTGTGGGACACAGTGTGAGAATGAGGATGGGGATTGATGTGGGACACAGCGTGTGAATAAGGATGGGGATTGATGTGGGACACAGTGTGTGAATAAGGATGGGGATTGATGTTGGACACAGTGTGTGAGTAAGGATGGGGATTGATGTGGGACACAGTGTGTGGATGAGGATGGGGATTGATGTGGGACACAGTGTGTGGATGAGGATGGGGATTGGTGTGGGACACTGTGTGAAAAAGGATGGGGTTTGATGTGGGACACAATATGTGGATGATAATGGGGATTGATGTGGGACACAGTGTGTGAGTAAGGATGGGGATTGATGTGGGACACAGTGTGTGGATGAGGATGGGGATTGATGTGGGACACAATATGTGGATGATAATGGGGATTGATGTGGGACACAGTGTGTGAGTAAGGATGGGGATTGATGTGGGACACAGTGTGTGGATGAGGATGGGGATTGATGTGGGACACAGTGTGTGGATGAGGATGGGGATTGATGTGGGACACAGTGTGTGGATGAGGATGGGGATTGGTGTGGGACACAGTGTGTGAATAAGGATGGGGATTGATGTGGGACACAATATGTGGATGATAATGGGGATTGATGTGGGACACAGTGTGTGGATGAGGATGGGGATTGATGTGGGACACAGTGTGTGAGTAAGGATGGGGATTGATGTGGGACACAGTGTGTGGATGAGGATGGGGATTGATGTGGGACACAGTGTGTGGATGAGGATGGGGATTGATGTGGGACACAGTGTGTGGATGAGGATGGGGATTGATGTGGGACACAGTGTGTGAATAAGGATGGGGATTGATGTGGGACACAGTGTGTGGATGAGGATGGGGATTGGTGTGGGACACAGTGTGAGAATGAGGATGGGGATTGATGTGGGAAACAGTGTGAGAATGAGGATGGGGATTCATGTGGGACACAGTGTGTGAATAAGGATGGGGATTGATGTGGGACACAGTGTGTGGATGAGGATGGGGATTGATGTGGGACACAGTGTGTGGATGAGGATGGGGATTGATGTGGGACACAATGTGAGAATGAGGATGGGGATTGATGTGGGACACAGTGCGTGAATAAGGATGGGGATTGATGTGGGACACAGTGTGTGAATAAGGATGGGGATTGATGTGGGACACAGTGTGTGAATAAGGATGGGGATTGATGTGGGACACAGTGTGTGAATAAGGATGGGGATTGATGTGGGACACAGTGTGTGGATGAGGATGGGGATTGATGTGGGACACAGTGTGTGGATGAGGATGGGGATTGATGTGGGACACAATGTGAGAATGAGGATGGGGATTGATGTGGGACACAGTGCGTGAATAAGGATGGGGATTGATGTGGGACACAGTGTGTGAATAAGGATGGGGATTGATGTGGGACACAGTGTGTGGATGAGGATGGGGATTGATGTGGGACACAGTGTGTGGATGAGGATGGGGATTGATGTGGGACACAGTGTGAGAATGAGGATGGGGATTGATGTGGGACACAGTGTGTGGATGAGGATGGGGATTGATGTGGGACACAATGTGAGAATGAGGATGGGGATTGATGTGGGACACAGTGCGTGAATAAGGATGGGGATTGATGTGGGACACAGTGTGTGAATAAGGATGGGGATTGATGTGGGACACAGTGTGTGAATAAGGATGGGGATTGATGTGGGACACAGTGTGTGAATAAGGATGGGGATTGATGTGGGACACAGTGTGTGGATGAGGATGGGGATTGATGTGGGACACAGTGTGTGGATGAGGATGGGGATTGATGTGGGACACAATGTGAGAATGAGGATGGGGATTGATGTGGGACACAGTGCGTGAATAAGGATGGGGATTGATGTGGGACACAGTGTGTGAATAAGGATGGGGATTGATGTGGGACACAGTGTGTGGATGAGGATGGGGATTGATGTGGGACACAGTGTGAGAATGAGGATGGGGATTGATGTGGGACACAGTGTGTGGATGAGGATGGGGATTGATGTGGGACACAGTGTGAGAATGAGGATGGGGATTGATGTGGGACACAGTGTGTGGATGAGGATGGGGATTGATGTGGGACACAGTGTGTGGATGAGGATGGGGATTGATGTGGGACACAGTGTGAGAATGAGGATGGGGATTGATGTGGGACACAGTGTGTGGATGAGGATGGGGATTGATGTGGGACACAATGTGAGAATGAGGATGGGGATTGATGTGGGATACAGTGTGAGAATGAGGATGGGGATTGATGTGGGACACAGTGTGTGGATGAGGATGGGGATTGATGTGGGACACAGTGTGTGGATGAGGATGGGGATTGATGTGGGACACAGTGTGAGAATGAGGATGGGGATTGATGTGGGACACAGTGTGTGGATGAGGATGGGGATTGATGTGGGACACAGTGTGAGAATGAGGATGGGGATTGATGTGGGACACAGTGTGTGGATGAGGATGGGGATTGATGTGGGACACAGTGTGAGAATGAGGATGGGGATTGATGTGGGACACAGTGTGTGGATGAGGATGGGGATTGATGTGGGACACAGTGTGTGGATGAGGATGGGGATTGATGTGGGACACAGTGTGAGAATGAGGATGGGGTTTGTTGTGGGACACAGTGTGAGAATGAGGATGGGGATTGATGTGGGACACAGTGTGAGAATGAGGATGGGGATTGATGTGGGACACAGTGTGAGAATGAGGATGGGGATTGATGTGGGACACAGTGTGAGAATAAGGATGGGGATTGATGTGGGACACAGTGTGAGAATATGGATGGGGATTGATGTGGGACACAGTGTGTGGATGAGGATGGGGATTGATGTGGGTCACAGTGTGAGAATGAGGATGGGGATTGATGTGGGACACAGTGTGAGAATAAGGATGGGGATTGATGTGGGACACAGTGTGAGAATAAGGATGGGGATTGATGTGGGACACAGTGTGTGAATAAGGATGGGGATTGATGTGGGACACAGTGTGTGGATGAGGATGGGCATTGAAATGGGACACAGTGTGAGGATGGGGATTGATGTGGGACACAGTGTGTGGATGAGGATGGGGATTGATGTGGGACACAGTGTGTGGATGAGGATGGGCATTGAAATGGGACACAGTGTGAGGATGGGGATTGATGTGGGACACAGTGTGTGGATGAGGATGGGCATTGAAATGGGACACAGTGTGAGGATGGGGATTGATGTGGGACACAGTGTGTGGATGAGGATGGGGATTGATGTGGGACACAGTGTGTGGATGAGGATGGGGATTGATGTGGGACACAGTGTGTGGATGAGGATGGGCATTGAAATGGGACACAGTGTGAGGATGGGGATTGATGTGGGACACAGTGTGTGGATGAGGATGGGGATTGATGTGGGACACAGTGTGAGAATGAGGATGGGGATTGATGTGGGACACAGTGTGTGAATGAGGATGGGGATTGTTGTGGGACACAGTGTGAGAATGAGGATGGGGATTGATGTGGGACACAGTGTGTGAATGAGGATGGGGATTGATGTGGGACACAGTGTGAGAATGAGAATGGGGATTGATGTGGGTCACAGTGTGTGAATAAGGATGGGGATTGATGTGGGACACAGTGTGTGGATGAGGATGGGGATTGATGTGGGACACAGTGTGTGGATGAGGATGGGGATTGATGTGGGTCACAGTGTGTGAGTGAGGATGGGGATTGATGTGGGACACAGTGTGTGGATGAGGATGGGGATTGATGTGGGTCACAGTGTGTGAGTGAGGATGGGCATTGAAATGGGACACAGTGTGAGGATGGGGATTGATGTGGGACACAGTGTGTGGATGGGGATGGGGATTGATGTGGGACACAGTGTGTGGATGAGGATGGGGATTGATGTGGGTCACAGTGTGTGAGTGAGGATGGGGATTGATGTGGGACACAGTGTGTGGATGAGGATGGGGATTGATGTGGGTCACAGTGTGTGAGTGAGGATGGGGATTGATGTGGGACACAGTGTGTGGATGAGGATGGGCATTGAAATGGGACACAGTGTGAGGATGGGGATGGGGATTGATGTGGGACACAGTGTGAGAATGAGGATGGGGATTGATGTGGGACACAGTGTGTGGATGGGGATGGGGATTGATGTGGGACACAGTGTGTGAATATGGATGGAGATTGATGTGGGACACAGTGTGTGATTAAGGATGGGGATTGATGTGGGACACAGTGTGTGGATGAGGATGGGGATTGATGTGGGACACAGTGTGTGAATATGGATGGAGATTGATGTGGTACACAGTGTGTGAATAAGGATGGGGATTGATGTGGGACACAATATGTGGATGATAATGGGGATTGATGTGGGACACAGTGTGTGGATGAGGATGGGGATTGATGTGGGACACAGTGTGTGAATGAGGATGGGGATTGATGTGGGACACAGCGTGTGAATAAGGATGGGGATTGATGTGGGACACAGTGTGTGAATGAGGATGGGGATTGATGTGGGACACAGTGTGTGAATAAGGATGGGGATTGATGTGGGTCACAGTGTGTGGATGAGGATGGGGATTGATGTGGGACACAGTGTGTGGATGAGGATGGGGATTGATGTGGGACACAGTGTGTAGATGAGGATGGGGATTGATGTGGGACACATTGTGAGGATGGGGATTGATGTGGGACACACTGTGAGGATGGGGATTGATGTGGGCCACAGTGTGTGAATGAGGATGGGGATTGATGTGGGACACAGTGTGAGAATGAGGATGGGGATTGATGTGGGACATAGTGTGTGGATGAGGATGGGGATTGATGTGGGACACAGTGTGTGAATAAGGATGGGGATTGATGTGGGTCACAGTGTGTGGATGAGGATGGGGATTGATGTGGGACACAGTATGTGGATGAGGATGGGGATTGATGTGGGACACAGTGTGTAGATGAGGATGGGGATTGATGTGGGACACATTGTGAGGATGGGGATTGATGTGGGACACACTGTGAGGATGGGGATTGATGTGGGACACAGTGTGTGAATGAGGATGGGGATTGATGTGGGACACAGTGTGAGAATGAGGATGGGGATTGATGTGGGACATAGTGTGTGGATGAGGATGGGGATTGATGTGGGACACAGTGTGAGAATGAGGATGGGGATTGATGTGGGTCATAGTGTGTGGATGAGGATGGGGATTGATGTGGGACACAGTGTGAGAATGAGGATGGGGATTGATGTGGGACATAGTGTGTGGATGAGGATGGGGATTGATGTGGGACACAGTGTGAGAATGAGGATGGGGATTGAAGTGGGACACAGTGTATGGATGAGGATGGTGATTGATGTGGGACACAGTGTGAGAATGAGGATGGGGATTGATGTGGGACACAGTGTGTGGATGAGGATGGGGATTGATGTGGGACACAGTGTGTGAATGAGGATGGGGATTGGTGTGGGACACAGTGTGTGAATGAGGATGGGGATTCAAGTGGGACACAGTGTATGGATGAGGATGGTGATTGATGTGGGACACAGTGTGAGCATGAGGATGGGGATTGATGTGGGACACAGTGTGAGAATGAGGATGGGGATTGATGTGGGACATAGTGTGTGGATGAGGATGGGGATTGATGTGGGACACAGTGTGAGAATGAGGATGGGGATTGAAGTGGGACACAGTGTATGGATGAGGATGGTGATTGATGTGGGACACAGTGTGAGAATGAGGATGGGGATTGATGTGGGACACAGTGTGTGGATGAGGATGGGGATTGATGTGGGACACAGTGTGTGAATGAGGATGGGGATTGGTGTGGGACACAGTGTGTGAATGAGGATGGGGATTGAAGTGGGACACAGTGTATGGATGAGGATGATGATTGATGTGGGACACAGTGTGAGAATGAGGATGGGGATTGATGTGGGACACAGTGTGTGGATGAGGATGGAGATTGAAGTGGGACACAGTGTATGGATGAGGATGGTGATTGATGTGGGACACAGTGTGAGAATGAGGATGGGGATTGATGTGGGACACAGTGTGTGGATGAGGATGGGGATTGATGTGGGACACAGTGTGAGAATGAGGATGGGGATTGAAGTGGGACACAGTGTGAGAATGAGGATGGGGATTGATGTGGGACACAGTGTGTGGATGAGGATGGTGATTGATGTGGGACACAGTGTGAGAATGAGGATGGGGATTGATGTGGGACACAGTGTGTGGATGAGGATGGGGATTGATGTGGGACACAGTGTGTGGATGAGGATGGGGATTGATGTGGGACACAGTGTGTGGATGAGGATGGGGATTGATGTGGGACACAGTGTGAGAATGAGGATGGGGATTGAAGTGGGACACAGTGTATGGATGAGGATGGTGATTGATGTGGGACACAGTGTGAGAATGAGGATGGGGATTGATGTGGGACACAGTGTGTGGATGAGGATGGGGTTTGATGTGGGACACAGTGTGAGAATAAGGATGGGGATTGATGTGGGACACAGTGTGTGAATGAGGATGGGGATTGGTGTGGGACACAGTGTGAGAATAAGGATGGGGATTGATGTGGGACACAGTTTGTGGATGAGGATGGGGATTGGTGTGGGACACAGTGTGTGAATAAGGATGGGGATTGATGTGGGACACAGTGTGTGAATAAGGATGGAGATTGATGTGGGACACAGTGTGTGAATAAGGATGGGGTTTGATGTGGGACACAATATGTGGATTATAATGGGGATTGATGTGGGACACAGTGTGTGAATAAGGATGGGGATTGATGTGGGACACAGTGCGTGAATAAGGATGGGGATTAATGTGGGACACTGTGCGTGAATAAGGATGGGGATTAATGTGGGACACAGTGTGTGGATGAGGATGGGGATTGATGTGGGACACAGTGTGTGAATAAGGATGGGGATTGATGTGGGACACAGTGTGTGAATAAGGATGGGGATTGATGTGGGACACAGTGCGTGAATAAGGATGGGGATTAATGTGGGACACAGTGTGTGAATAAGGATGGGGATTGATGTGGGACACAGTGTGTGAATGAGGATGGGGATTGATGTGGGACACAGTGTGTGAATGAGGATGGGGATTGATGTGGGACACAGTGTGTGAATAAGGATGGGGATTGATGTGGGACACAGTGTGTGAATGAGGATGGGGATTGATGTGGGACACAGTGTGTGAATGAGGATGGGGATTGATGTGGGACACAGTGTGAGAATGAGGATGGGGATTGATGTGGGACACAGTGTGTGGATGAGGATGGGGATTGGTGTGGGACACAGTGTGTGGATGAGGATGGGGATTGATGTGCGTCACAGTGTGTGGATGAGGATGGGGATTGGTGTGGGACACAGTGTGTGGATGAGGATGGGCATTGAAATGGGACACAGTGTGAGGATGGGGATGGGGATTGATGTGGGACACAGTGTGTGGATGAGGATGGGGATTGGTGTGGGACACAGTGTGTGGATGAGGATGGGGATTGATGTGGGTCACAGTGTGTGGATGAGGATGGGCATTGATGTGGGACACAGTGTGTGGATGAGGATGGGGATTGATGTGGGACACATTGTGAGGATGGGGATTGATGTGGGAGACTGTGTGTGGATGGGGATTGATGTGGGAGACAGTGTGTGGATGGGGATTGATGTGGGACGCAGTGAGTGGATGAGGATGGGGATTGATGTGGGACACAGTGTGTGAATGAGGATGGGGATTGATGTGGGAAACAGTGTGAGAATGAGGATGTGGATTGATGTGGGACACAGTGTATGGATGAGGATGGGGATTGATGTGGGACACATTGTGAGGATGGGGATTGATGTGGGACACAGTGTGAGGATGAGGATGGGGATTGATGTGGGAGTCAGTGTGAGGATGGGGTTTGATGTGGGAGACAGTGTGAGAATGAGGATGGGGATTGATGTGGGACACAGTGTGATAGTGAGGATGGGGATTGATGTGGGACACAGTGTGTAGATGAGGATGGGGATTGATGTGGGACACATTGTGAGGATGGGGATTGATGTGGGACACAGTGTGAGGATGAGGATGGGGATTGATGTGGGTGTCAGTGTGAGGATGGGGTTTGATGTGGCAGACAGTGTGAGAATGAGGATGGGGATTGATGTGGGACACAGTGTGTGGATGAGGATGGGGATTGATGTGGGACACAGTGTGTAGATGAGGATGGGGATTGATGTGGGACACATTGTGAGGATGGGGATTGATGTGGGACACAGTGTGAGGATGAGGATGGGGATTGATGTGGGAGTCAGTGTGAGGATGGGGTTTGATGTGGGAGACAGTGTGAGAATGAGGATGGGGATTGATGTGGGACACAGTGTGATAATGAGGATGGGGATTGATGTGGGACACAGTGTGTAGATGAGGATGGGGATTGATGTGGGACACATTGTGAGGATGGGGATTGATGTGGGACACAGTGTGAGGATGAGGATGGGGATTGATGTGGGTGTCAGTGTGAGGATGGGGTTTGATGTGGCAGACAGTGTGAGAATGAGGATGGGGATTGATGTGGGACACAGTGTGTGGATGAGGATGGGGATTGATGTGGGACACAGTGTGAGAATGAGGATGGGGATTGATGTGGGACACAGTGTGTGAATAAGGATGGGGATTGATGTGGGACACAGTGTGTGAATAAGGATGGGGATTGATGTGGGACACAGTGTGAGAATGAGGATGGGGATTGATGTGGGACACAGTGTGAGAATGAGGATGGGGATTGATGTGGGACACAGTGTGTGGATGAGGATGGGGATTGATGTGGGACACAGTGTGAGAATGAGGATGGGGATTGATGTGGGACACAGTGTGAGAATGAGGATGGGGATTGATGTGGGACACAGTGTGAGGATGAGGATGGGGATTGATGTGGGACACAGTGTGTGGATGAGGATGGGGATTGGTGTGGGACACAGTTTGTGGAAGAGGATGGGGATTGATGTGGGTCACAGTGTGTGGATGAGGATGGGCATTGAAATGGGACACAGTGTGAGGATGGGGATGGGGATTGATGTGGGACACAGTGTGTGGATGAGGATGGGGATTGATGTGGGACACAGTGTCTGGATGAGGATGGGTATTGATGTGGGACACAGTGTGTGGATGAGGATGGGGACTGATGTGGGAGACAGTGTGAGGATGGGGATTGTTGTGGGAGACTGTGTGTGGATGAGGATGGGGATTGATGTGGGACACAGTGTGTGAATGAGGATGGGGATTGATGTGGGACACAGTGTGAGAATGAGGATGTGGATTGATGTGGGACACAGTGTGTGGATGAGGATGGGCATTGAAATGGGACACGGTATGGGGATGGGGATTGATGTGGGACACAGTGTGTGGATGAGGATGGGGATTGATGTGGGACACAGTGTGTAGATGATGATGGGGATTGATGTGGGACACATTGTGAGGATGGGGATTGATGTGGGACACAGTGTGAGGATGAGGATGGGGATTGATGTGGGAGTCAGTGTGAGGATGGGGTTTGATGTGGGAGACAGTGTGAGAATGAGGATGGGGATTGATGTGGGACACAGTGTGATAATGAGGATGGGGATTGATGTGGGACACAGTGTGTAGATGAGGATGGGGATTGATGTGGGACACATTGTGAGGATGGGGATTGATGTGGGACACAGTGTGAGGATGAGGATGGGGATTGATGTGGGTGTCAGTGTGAGGATGGGGTTTGATGTGGCAGACAGTGTGAGAATGAGGATGGGGATTGATGTGGGACACAGTGTGTGGATGAGGATGGAGATTGATGTGGGACACAGTGTGAGAATGAGGATGGGGATTGATGTGGGACACAGTGTGAGAATGAGGATGGGGATTGATGTGGGACACAGTGTGTGGATGAGGATGGGGATTGATGTGGGACACAGTGTGGAATGAGGATGGGGATTGATGTGGGACACAGTGTGAGAATGAGGATGGGGATTGATGTGGGACACAGTGTGAGGATGAGGATGGGGATTGATGTGGGACACAGTGTGTGGATGAGGATGGGGATTGATGTGGGACACAGTGTGTGAATATGGATGGGGATTGATGTGGGACACAGTGTGAGAATGAGGATGGGGATTGTTGTGGGACACAGTGTGTGGATGAGGATGGGGATTGATGTGGGTCACAATGTGTGAGTGAGGATGGGGATTGATGTGGGACACAGTGTGTGAATAAGGATGGGGATTGATGTGGGACACAGTGTGTGAATAAGGATGGGGATTGATGTGGGACACAGTGTGTAGATGAGGATGGGGATTGATGTGGGACACAGTGTGATAATGATGGGGATTGATGTGGGACACAGTGTGTAGATGAGGATGGGGATTGATGTGGGACACATTGTGAGGATGGGGATTGATGTGGGACACAGTGTGAGGATGAGGATGGGGATTGATGTGGGAGTCAGTGTGAGGATGGGGTTTGATGTGGGAGACAGTGTGAGAATGAGGATGGGGATTGATGTGGGTCACAGTGTGTGAGTGAGGATGGGGATTGATGTGGGACACAGTCTGTGGATGAGGATGGGGATTGATGTGGGACACAGTGTGAGAATGAGGATGGGGATTGATGTGGGACACAGTGTGTGGATGAGGATGGGGATTGATGTGGGTCACAGTGTGTGAGTGAGGATGGGGATTGATGTGGGACACAGTGTGTGAATAAGGATGGGGATTGATGTGGGACACAGTGTGAGAATAAGGATGGGGATTGATGTAGGACACAGTGTGTGAGTGAGGATGGGGATTGATGTGGGTCACAGTGTGTGAGTGTGGATGGGGATTGATGTGGGACACAGTGTGTGAATAAGGATGGGGATTGATGTGGGACACAGTGTGTGGATGAGGATGGGGATTGATGTGGGACACAGTGTGTGGATGAGGATGGGGATTGATGTGGGACACAGTGTGTGGATGAGGATGAGGATTGATGTGGGACACAGTGTGTGGATGAGGATGGGGATTGATGTGGGACACAGTGTGAGAATGAGGATGGGGATTGATGTGGGACACAGTGTGTGGATGGGGATGGGGATTGATGTGGGACACAGTGTGTGGATGAGGATGGGGATTGATGTGGGTCACAGTGTGTGAGTGAGGATGGGGATTGATGTGGGTCACAGTGTGTGAATAAGGATGGGGATTGATGTGGGACACAGTGTGTGGATGAGGATGGGCATTGAAACGGGACACAGTGTGAGGATGGGGATGGGGATTGATGTGGGACACAGTGCGTGAATAAGGATGGGGATTGATGTGGGACACAGTGTGTGAATGAGGATGGGGATTGATGTGGGACACAGTGTGTGAATGAGGATGGGGATTGATGTGGGACACAGTGTGTGAATGAGGATGGGGATTGATGTGGGACACAGTGTGTGAATGAGGATTGGGATTGATGTGGGACACAGTGTGAGAATGAGGATGGGGATTGATGTGGGACATAGTGTGTGGATGAGGATGGGGATTGATGTGTGACACAGTGTGAGAATGAGGATGCGGATTGATGTGGGACAGTGTGAGAATGAGGATGGGGATTGATGTGGGACATAGTGTGTGGATGAGGATGGGCATTGAAACGGGACACAGTGTGGGAATGGGGATTGATGTGGGACACAGTGTGTGGATGAGGATGGGGATTGATGTGGGACACAGTGTGAGAATGAGGATGGGGATTGATGTGGGACATAGTGTGTGGATGAGGATGGGCATTGAAACGGGACACAGTGTGGGAATGGGGATTGATGTGGGACACAGTGTGTGGATGAGGATGGGGATTGATGTGGGACACAGTGTGAGAATAAGGATGGGGATTGATGTGGGACACAGTGTGAGAATGAGGATGGGCATTGAAACGGGACACAGTGTGGGAATGGGGATTGATGTGGGACACAGTGTGTGGATGAGGATGGGGATTGATGTGGGACACAGTGTGTGGATGAGGATGGGGATTGATGTGGGACACAGTGTGTGAATAAGGATGGAGACTGATGTGGAGACAGTGTGAGGATGGGGATTGATGTGGGAGACTGTGTGTGGATGGGGATTGATGTGGGTCACAGTGTGTGGATGAGGATGGGCATTGAAATGGGACACAGTGTGTGGATGAGGATGGGGATTGATGTGGGACACAGTGTGTGGATGAGGATGGGCATTGAAATGGGACACAGTGTGAGGATGGGGATGGGGATTGATGTGGGACACAGTGTGTGGATGAGGATGGGGATTGATGTGGGACACAGTGTGTAGATGAGGATGGGGATTGATGTGGGACACATTGTGAGGATGGGGATTGATGTGGGACACAGTGTGAGGATGAGGATGGGGATTGATGTGGGAGTCAGTGTGAGGATGGGGTTTGATGTGGGAGACAGTGTGAGAATGAGGATGGGGATTGATGTGGGACACAGTGTGATAATGAGGATGGGGATTGATGTGGGACACAGTGTGAGGATGAGGATGGGGATTGATGTGGGACACAGTGTGATAATGATGGGGATTGATGTGGGACACAGTGTGTAGATGAGGATGGGGATTGATGTGGGACACATTGTGAGGATGGGGATTTATGTGGGACACAGTGTGAGGATGATGATGGGGATTGATGTGGGACACAGTGTGTGGATGAGGATGGGGATTGATGTGGGACACAGTGTGAGAATGAGGATGGGGATTGATGTGGGACACAGTGTGAGAATGAGGATGGGGATTGATGTGGGACACAGTGTGAGAATGAGGATGGGGATTGATGTGGGACACAGTGTGTGAATGAGGATTGGGATTGATGTGGGACACAGTGTGAGAATGAGGATGGGGATTGATGTGGGACACAGTGTGTGGATGAGGATGCGGATTGGTGTGGGACACAGTGTGTGGATGAGGATGGGGATTGATGTGGGTCACAGTGTGTGGATGAGGATCGGCATTGAAATGGGACACAGTGTAAGGATGGGGATTGATGTGGGACACAGTGTGAGAATGAGAATGGGGATTGATGTGGGACATAGTGTGTGGATGAGGATGGGGATTGATGTGTGACACAGTGTGAGAATGAGGATGGGGATTGATGTGGGACACAGTGTGAGAATGAGGATGGGGATTGATGTGGGACATAGTGTGTGGATGAGGATGGGGATTGATGTGGGACACAGTGTGAGAATAAGGATGGGGATTGATGTGGGACACAGTGTGTGGATGAGGATGGGCATTGAAACGGGACACAGTGTGGGAATGGGGATTGATGTGGGACACAGTGTGTGGATGAGGATGGGGATTGATGTGGGACACAGTGTGTGGATGAGGATGGGGATTGATGTGGGACACAGTGTGTGAATAAGGATGGAGACTGATGTGGAGACAGTGTGAGGATGGGGATTGATGTGGGAGACAGTGTGAGGATGGGGATTGATGTGGGTCACAGTGTGTGGATGAGGATGGGCATTGAAATGGGACACAGTGTGAGGATGGGGATTGATGTGGGACACAGTGTGTGGATGAGGATGGGGATTGATGTGGGACACAGTGTGTGAATAAGGATGGAGACTGATGTGGAGACAGTGTGAGGATGGGGATTGATGTGGGAGACAGTGTGAGGATGGGGATTGATGTGGGAGACTGTGTGTGGATGGGGATTGAAATGGGACACAGTGTGAGGATGGGGATGGGGATTGATGTGGGACACAGTGTGTGGATGAGGATGGGGATTGATGTGGGACACAGTGTGTAGATGAGGATGGGGATTGATGTGGGACACAGTGTGTGGATGAGGATGGGCATTGAAATGGGACACAGTGTGAGGATGGGGATGGGGATTGATGTGGGACACAGTGTGTGGATGAGGATGGGGATTGATGTGGGACACAGTGTGTAGATGAGGATGGGGATTGATGTGGGACACATTGTGAGGATGGGGATTGATGTGGGACACAGTGTGAGGATGAGGATGGGGATTGATGTGGGAGTCAGTGTGAGGATGGGGTTTGATGTGGGAGACAGTGTGAGAATGAGGATGGGGATTGATGTGGGACACAGTGTGATAATGAGGATGGGGATTGATGTGGGACACAGTGTGAGGATGAGGATGGGGATTGATGTGGGACACAGTGTGATAATGATGGGGATTGATGTGGGACACAGTGTGTAGATGAGGATGGGGATTGATGTGGGACACATTGTGAGGATGGGGATTTATGTGGGACACAGTGTGAGGATGATGATGGGGATTGATGTGGGACACAGTGTGTGGATGAGGATGGGGATTGATGTGGGACACAGTGTGAGAATGAGGATGGGGATTGATGTGGGACACAGTGTGTGAATAAGGATGGGGATTGATGTGGGACACAGTGTGTGAATATGGATGGGGATTGATGTGGGACACAGTGTGAGAATGAGGATGGGGATTGATGTGGGACACAGTGTGTGGATGGGGATTGATGTGGGACACAGTGTGAGGATGGGGATTGATGTGGGACACATTGTGAGGATGGGGATTGATGTGGGACACAGTGTGAGGATGAGGATGGGGATTGATGTGGGAGTCAGTGTGAGGATGGGGTTTGATGTGGGAGACAGTGTGAGAATGAGGAAGGGGATTGATGTGGGACACAGTGTGATAATGAGGATGGGGATTGATGTGGGACACAGTGTGAGGATGAGGATGGGGATTGATGTGGGACACAGTGTGATAATGATGGGGATTGATGTGGGACACAGTGTGTAGATGAGGATGGGGATTGATGTGGGACACATTGTGAGGATGGGGATTTATGTGGGACACAGTGTGAGGATGAGGATGGGGATTGATGTGGGACACAGTGTGTGGATGAGGATGGGGATTGATGTGGGACACAGTGTGAGAATGAGGATGGGGATTGATGTGGGACACAGTGTGAGAATGAGGATGGGGATTGATGTGGGACACAGTGTGAGAATGAGGATGGGGATTGATGTGGGACACAGTGTGTGAATAAGGATGGGGATTGATGTGGGACACAGTGTGTGAATAAGGATGGGGATTGATGTGGGACACAGTGTGAGAATGAGGATGGGGATTGATGTGGGACACAGTGTGAGGATGAGGATGGGGATTGATGTGGGACACAGTGTGTGGATGAGGATGGGGATTGATGTGGGACACAGTGTGAGAATGAGGATGGGGATTGATGTGGGACACAGTGTGAGGATGAGGATGGGGATTGATGCGGGACACAGTGTGTGAATATGGATGGGGATTGATGTGGGACACAGTGTGAGAATGAGGATGGGGATTGATGTGGGACACAGTGTGTGGATGAGGATGGGGATTGATGTGGGTCACAGTGTGTGAGTGAGGATGGGGATTGATGTGGGACACAGTGTGTGAATAAGGATGGGGATTGATGTGGGACACAGTGTGTGGATGAGGATGGGGATTGATGTGGGTCACAGTGTGTGATTGAGGATGGGGATTGATGTGGGACACAGTGTGTGGATGAGGATGGGGATTGATGTGGGACACAGTGTGAGAATGAGGATGGGGATTGATGTGGGACACAGTGTGTGGATGAGGATGGGGATTGATGTGGGTCACAGTGTGTGTGAGTGAGGATGGGGATTGATGTGGGACACAGTGTGTGGATGAGGATGGGGATTGATGTGGGACACAGTGTGAGAATGAGGATGGGGATTGATGTGGGACACAGTGTGTGGATGAGGATGGGGATTGATGTGGGTCACAGTGTGTGAGTGAGGATGGGGATTGATGTGGGACACAATGTGTGAATAAGGATGGGGATTGATGTGGGACACAGTGTGAGAATAAGGATGGGGATTGATGTGGGACACAGTGTGTGAGTGAGGATGGGGATTGATGTGGGTCACAGTGTGTGAGTGAGGATGGGGATTGATGTGGGACACAGTGTGTGAATAAGGATGGGGATTGATGTGGGACACAGTGTGTGGATGAGGATGGGGATTGATGTGGGACACAGTGTGTGGATGAGGATGGGGATTGATGTGGGACACAGTGTGTGGATGAGGATGAGGATTGATGTGGGACACAGTGTGTGGATGAGGATGGGGATTGATGTGGGACACAGTGTGAGAATGAGGATGGGGATTGATGTCGGACACAGTGTGGGGATGGGGATTGATGTGGGACACAGTGTGTGGATGAGGATGGGGATTGATGTGGGTCACAGTGTGTGAGTGAGGATGGGGATTGATGTGGGACACAGTGTGTGAATAAGGATGGGGATTGATGTGGGACACAGTGTGTGGATGAGGATGGGCATTGAAACGGGACACAGTGTGAGGATGGGGATGGGGATTGATGTGGGACACAGTGCGTGAATAAGGATGGGGATTGATGTGGGACACAGTGTGTGAATGAGGATGGGGATTGATGTGGGACACAGTGTGTGAATGAGGATTGGGATTGATGTGGGACACAGTGTGAGAATGAGGATGGGGATTGATGTGGGACACAGTCTGTGGATGAGGATGGGGATTGGTGTGGGACACAGTGTGTGGATGAGGATGGGGATTGATGTGGGTCACAGTGTGTGGATGAGGATGGGCATTGAAATGGGACACAGTGTAAGGATGGGGATTGATGTGGGACACAGTGTGAGAATGAGGATGGGGATTGATGTGGGACATAGTGTGTGGATGAGGATGGGGATTGATGTGTGACACAGTGTGAGAATGAGGATGGGGATTGATGTGGGACATAGTGTGTGGATGAGGATGGGGATTGATGTGTGACACAGTGTGAGAATGAGGATGGGGATTGATGTGGGACACAGTGTGAGAATGAGGATGGGGATTGATGTGGGACATAGTGTGTGGATGAGGATGGGGATTGATGTGTGACACAGTGTGAGCATGAGGATGGGGATTGATGTGGGACACAGTGTGAGAATGAGGATGGGGATTGATGTGGGACACAGTGTGTGGATGAGGATGGGGATTGATGTGTGACACAGTGTGTGAATGAGGATGGGGATTGATGTGGGACACAGTGTGAGAATGAGGATGGGGATTGATGTGGGACATAGTGTGTGGATGAGGATGGGGATTGATGTGGGACACAGTGTGAGAATGAGGATGGGCATTGAAACGGGACACAGTGTGGGGATGGGGATTGATGTGGGACTCAGTGTGTGGATGAGGATGGGGATTGATGTGGGACACAGTGTGTGGATGAGGATGGGGATTGATGTGGGACACAGTGTGTGAATAAGGATGGAGACTGATGTGGGAGACAGTGTGAGGATGGGGATTGATGTTGGAGACTGTGTGTGGATGGGGATTGATGTGGGACACAGTGTGTGGATGAGGATGGGGATTGATGTGGGACACAGTATGTGGATGAGGATTGGGATTGATGTGGGACACAGTGTGTGAATAAGGATGGAGACTGATGTGGGAGACAGTGTGAGGATGGGGATTGATGTGGGAGACTGTGTGTGGATGGGGATTGATGTGGGACACAGTGTGTGGATGAGGATGGGGATTGATGTGGGACACAGTGTGTGAATGAGGATGGGGATTGATGTGGGACACAGTGTGTGGATGAGGATGGGGATTGGTGTGGGACACAGTGTGTGGATGAGGATGGGGATTGATGTGGGTCACAGTGTGTGGATGAGGATGGGGATTGATGTGGGAGTCAGTGTGAGGATGGGGTTTGATGTGGGAGACAGTGTGAGAATGAGGATGGGGATTGATGTGGGACACAGTGTGTGGATGAGGATGGGGATTGATGTGGGTCACAGTGTGTGGATGAGGATGGGGATTGATGTGGGAGTCAGTGTGAGGATGGGGTTTGATGTGGGAGACAGTGTGAGAATGAGGATGGGGATTGATGTGGGACACAGTGTGTGGATGAGGATGGGGATTGATGTGGGTCACAGTGTGTGGATGAGGATGGGGATTGATGTGGGAGTCAGTGTGAGGATGGGGTTTGATGTGGGAGACAGTGTGAGAATGAGGATGGGGATTGATGTGGGACACAGTGTGTTGATGAGGATGGGGATTGATGTGGGACACAGTGTGAGAATGAGGATGGGGATTGATGTGGGACACAGTGTGTGGATGAGGATGGGGATTGATGTGGGACACAGTGTGTGGATGAGGATGGGGATTGATGTGGGACACAGTGTGAGAATGAGGATGGGGATTGATGTGGGACACAGTGTGTGGATGAGGATGGGGATTGATGTGGGACACAGTGTGTGGATGAGGATGGGGATTGATGTGGGACACATTGTGAGGATGGGGATTGATGTGGGAGACAGTGTGAGAATGAGGATGGGGATTGATGTGGGACACAATGTGAGGTTAGCGATTGATGTGGGACACAGTGTGAGCATGAGGATTGATGTGGGAGACAGTGTGAGGATGGGGATTGAAGTGGGACACAGTGTGTGGATGTGGATTGATGTGGGAGACAGTATGAGGATGCGGATTGATGTCGGAGACAGTGTGAGGATGGGGTTTGATGTGGGACACAGTGTGAGGATGGGGATTGACGTGGGACACAGTGTGAGGATTGGGTTTGATGTGGGACACAGTGTGAGAATGAGGATTGAAATGGGACACAGTGTGAGGATGAGGATGGGGATTAATGAGGGACACAGTGTGAGGATGCAGATGGAGATTGAAATGGGACACAGTGTGAGGATGTGGATGGGGATTGATGAGGGACACAGTGTGAGGATGCAGATGGAGATTGAAATGGGACACAGTGTGAGGATGTGGATGGGGATTTAAATGGGACACAGTGTGAGGATGAAGATGGGGATTGAAATGGGACACAGTGTGAGGATGAAGATGGGGATTGAAATGGGACACAGTTTGAGGATGTGGATGGGGATTGAAATGGGACACAGTGTGAGAATGAAGATGGGGATTGAAATGGGACACAGTTTGAGGATGTGGATGGGGATTGAAATGGGACACAGTGTGAGTATGAGGATGGGGATTGAAATGGGACACAGTGTGAGGATGAAGATGGGGATTGTAATGGGACACAGTGTGAGGATGAAGATGGGGATTGAAATGGGACACAGTGTGAGGATGAAGATGGGGATTGAAATGGGACACAGTGTGAGGATGAAGATGGGGATTGAAATGGGACACAGTGTGAGGATGAAGATGGGGATTGAAATGGGACACAGTGTGAGGATGAAGATGGGGATTGAAATGGGACACAGTGTGAGGATGAAGATGGGGATTGTAATGGGACACAGTGTGAGGATGAAGATGGGGATTGAAATGGGACACAGTGTGAGGATGAAGATGGGGATTGAAATGGGACACAGTGTGAGGATGAAGATGGGGATTGTAATGGGACACAGTGTGAGGATGAAGATGGGGATTGTAATGGGACACAGTGTGAGGATGAAGATGGGGATTGTAATGGGACACAGTGTGAGGATGAAGATGGGGATTGAAATGGGACACAGTGAGAGGATGAAGATGGGGATTGTAATGGGACACAGTGTGAGGATGAAGATGGGGATTGTAATGGGACACAGTGTGAGGATGAAGATGGGGATTGTAATGGGACACAGTGTGAGGATGAAGATGGGGATTGTAATGGGACACAGTGTGAGGATGAAGATGGGGATTGTAATGGGACACAGTGTGAGGATGAAGATGGGGATTGTAATGGGACACAGTGTGAGGATGAAGATGGGGATTGTAATGGGACACAGTGTGAGGATGAAGATGGGGATTGTAATGGGACACAGTGTGAGGATGAAGATGGGGATTGAAATGGGACACAGTGTGAGGATGAAGATGGGGATTGAAATGGGACACAGTGTGAGGATGAAGATGGGGATTGTAATGGGACACAGTGTGAGGATGAAGATGGGGATTGTAATGGGACACAGTGTGAGGATGAAGATGGGGATTGTAATGAGACACAGTGTGAGGATGAAGATGGGGATTGTAATGGGACACAGTGTGAGGATGAAGATGGGGATTGAAATGGGACACAGTGAGAGGATGAAGATGGGGATTGTAATGGGACACAGTGTGAGGATGAAGATGGGGATTGTAATGGGACACAGTGTGAGGATGAAGATGGGGATTGTAATGGGACACAGTGTGAGGATGAAGATGGGGATTGTAATGGGACACAGTGTGAGGATGAAGATGGGGATTGTAATGGGACACAGTGTGAGGATGAAGATGGGGATTGAAATGGGACACAGTGTGAGGATGAGGATGGGGATTGAAATGGGACACAGTGTGAGGATGAGGATGGGGATTAATGTGGGACACACTGAGGATGTGGATGGGGATTGAAATGGGACACAGTGTGAGGATGAGGATGGGGATTGATGTGGGACACAGTGTGAGAATGTGGATAGGGATTGATTTGGGAAAAATTGTGAGGATAGGATGGGGATTGATGTGGGACACAGTGTGAGGATGGGGATTGATGTGGAACACAGTATGTGGATAAGGATGGGGATTGATCTGCGATACCGTTTCGGAATGGGAATAGGGATGGGAATGCGGACTTTTTGGGATATCCTGGCCTTGGTGTTTGCTCCAGTTACCTCCAATAATTATCTCACTTTCAAGCAGTGACGACACTCCCAAAGTATTTCTTTTTAAAACGCTGTTGATGCCGTGGGTTGTTATCTGGCGCTATAGAAATGCTAGTAGCGGATTATCCATGGAAATGGGCGCCAGGTGGTGTCAATCTGCATGGTTGTTGTAAAGGAGACAGGAGGTGAGTTGGAGGCAGGTGGAGGGACTGAGATGGATGCAGTGGGACCCAGGGTGCTGCTGAATGAGAGTGTCGGCTGGAACTCGGGGTCTTGTTCAGCACTAATACTGTATTGTTTTGTTAGAACAAATTCTTTTAATTCGTTGCATCTTGTAGATGGAGGCCAGGGACCAGCTTGAGGCTCCGGGCATTGTGTTGAGACAAGTTTGCCAAATATGTTCTCCTTTGGGTTTTTCTTTTTTGCTGTTATACGACTGGAAGTGTGAAGTTTGCCGAGATGGTGAGCGGTTTCCTGCTCCTGGAAGACTGGGAATGCCACAGCAGAAAGTGTTTAGTGACTATTTTAATGGTACTCCGCACAACATCCACTCCCCGCCTCCTCCCTCCACACAGAGGCACAAAGCCAACGGAGGAGGAAGAGGTTGACAATTCAAAATTCAAAGTGTAAGAAAATTGTGGGAAAAGAGTCCTGGGCAAAGGAGAGGAAAGGGAGAGTGCGAGGCAAATATGCAAAGTTGCGACATTTGGAGAAGAGATAAGAAGTGAGAAAAAGAGGGAGAGAGGTAGAAGACAGAAAGGAGGACAGAGGGAAGGATGAAGGTAGCAATACAGAGAGAGATGCATCATCAAACTACAAAAAAAGAAACACCGTCCTTTGGGAGAACTGACATGTCCTGATTTAACCCGATTTAAACCTTCAGTCAGAAGTGATTATAGTCGATGCAGTGATGGTCACTGACCTGAAACGTTAACTCTGCTTCTCTCTCCACAGTTGCTGCCAGACCCGCTGAGTATTTCCAGCATTTCTTGTTTTTATTTCAGATTTCCAGCATCTGCAGTATTTTGCTTGGATCTCAATGGGGATTAATCACTGCACCACCTTAAACGCATTGTGGAAAAAAAAACTTATATGAACCTTTCCCCCAAATCATTTTTTTTTTGTTGTCAAATTGCTAATTCGAATTTCAAAGCATGATCCTCCCGATCAAACCCTCCGAGCTTTGGGAAACGACAAGAACCCCCGCGTTCCTCTTTTGCGAGCTTGACAATTCAGCAAACTCCACCTGTAAGTAAGAAACGCCAAATAGAACACCAAGTAATCGATTGCGGCCACTGATGGGTTTTTTTAAATTATTATTAACAGTCCATGTGGAGGCTTGTTTGACGAGTCCTGGGGTCTGGCCACCCTTCGGTTCTGGCCGGTGATAGCACCGATTGGAAGGCAAGTGGAAAAAACCAGCTCGAGATGTCCAGGCACAATTCTTGGGTTTGTTCAAAGCAGGACACAAGAATTGCGTTTGGACAATCAGGAGCTGGGATCCTCAGGCAGTTTCTGTCTCACTGTGCAGAACTCTCCCGGTTTCACTGGGTCCATCTTCCGTCCAGGAGTGAAGTGGAAGGGGGTCCGCTGGGTCCTCAGTCTGTGTAGGAGGTGGGGAGCGGGGGCGGGGGTGGAGAGAGAGACGGGACGTAGGACCAGAGCTCCTCGCTGGGACCTGCTCGCTTTCTCCCTGACTGCAGCAGGGAGACTCTGTCTGTCTGTCTCTCTCTCTCTCCCCCTCTTTCTCCTGGCGTCCCCCTCGCTGCCAATGCTGCTGGTGCTGTGAGGGACTCCCTCGCCCCTAGCTGCCCTTTGAGTCTTCCCTCGCAGCTCTGTCCCTCCACGCTGTTCAAGCTAGTGCGCAGGCTGTGTCTGCTGATATATCCTCCTGGCCAACCGACTGTCCGGCCTCAATAGACCTGCAGGGTGATGGATGGAGATCTCTTAACTTATAACTCTAACATCCCCTCCTCCCTCCCTCCCTCCCCTCGGTCACTATGGCAGTGAGAAGACTATTTAAGCCATTCCCTCCCTCCCTCCCCCTCCAAAAAACACACACATACACAGAAAGACCTCACCTCATATACAATCAGAACTCTTCTGAATGGAATATCTGATGCTGCTGTGCCTTGGACGCTTGGTACAAGGATTTGAGATGAGAGAGAGAGAAAAAATAATAAACACATGTCTTGTTGTCGCCTTTGTAAAGGCTGCTTTGTGACCAGCCTTGGGGTTTGTGTCATAACGACCACACTGTGCATTTGGTGTTAAGACAAGAGGGAGAGCCACTAGCACTGTTTAAAACAACAACAAATGCAAAGCTCATTCAAAAATAGGCACCCAACATCAGCCTGCAGCGAGGACGATTCAAACTCCAACTTTTCTGTTCTTCCCCCGTCTCTCTCGCTCTTGTTCCCCGCTCTCTCTCTCTCACTCTCTCTCTCTCTCTCTCCAATTTATCGGCCAAATAGTTTCTCCTAGTCTCCCGAGTCGCCTGGCAACCGAGATACAAAAGGGAGAAAAAGAGAGAGAAGCAGAGAATATAATATAATGCCCAGCCAATCTAAAGGGAGAGAAAGTGTCCTGATGTTTGGAACTGCTCAAAGCACTGGGATAATCCAACAAGGAGCTGTATTGGTCGCAGAGGGTACATTTTATCAGATGTGAAACTGAACTTGTCACAAAAAAAAAACTGCTCTAATTCTCAAAAGGCCCAGTAACTTGCCCGCCTTTGCCCCTTTCTACGGTGTGGCACGGCCGGCTGCCAGTCACTGTAAAGCCCGTAGCTCCTTCTAAACAAACACCGCTTCATTCAGCAGGCTAATTCCACCCCCCCCCCCCCCCCCCGCACCCTCCCCCCCCACTTCTCTCCCAACTCTCAAAAGGCAATTCCTGCTGATAAATCTATAACACGCTTTAAATCTCCGAATTTTCAGCGAAAATTGGCACCCATTTGAACAAAGTAAGCGTAAATAAATGAAATTCAGACAAATAATGGGATATAAATTTGTTTGAAACGACAAGTTTCTGAGGGACAAAAGGGCTGAGTATCTAAAAGTAGAACAATAACACATTGAGACTGATTCTGTGTCTCCCTCCACCCCCCTCCGATCTAATACTGAGTTATTCCTCCAGAAGTGAGTGTTTGAGGGATGTCTCTTGTGTCCCAATATTCTCCCAGTATCCAGGACCTCTTAGTGAATATTGATAAACAGAAGCTTTTGTCTGTATCGCTTTATGGGTGTTTTTTGTTTTAGCGGGGTGTGGGGAGGGGAGTTCAGTTTGTAATACTTAACTCATTCCTACTTCTGTTTACTACATCGCCAACCACCTCCCCCCTCCTCTCCCCAAACCCTCTCCCTTTTAAACGGTGACGGTGAAGCTAAGGGGACAATGAAAGGCTTTACGCCTTCAGTCTCAGCGTGAGAAGCCTTCAAGAGGATTCCTTTCACTAATAAGCTTTCTGTAGAAGACTGCCGGGTGCAGACTGCGATTCCATTGTCCCCCTTGGTCCAAACTGGGCCTCAGAAGAAAGAACAAATCACCGTGATGAAAGAGAATGCAGGCACAAAGGGCGGTGTCTGGACAGGATCAAAGAGTGTTCAGTTCGAGGGGGCAGGTTAACAGTATTGAGAAAAGTATATTAAACATTTTATATATATATATATATATAGCCCTGTAAAAATACAACCCTCTACACATCACAGTGACACGCCAATGTATACATGATTAATATAAGAAAGGAGGACTCAAAAGTATATGATAATATACAACATATAGAAGCATTGAAAACGGAAGACTAATGGGCTGACCTGATAAGAGTCCTTAAGATTATGGAAGGGTTCATTTGGGTAGATGTAGATATTTGCACTTGCGGGGTGAGATCAGAACCAGGGGCCGTAAATATGAGATGGTCACTCGTGAATCCAACCGGGAATTCTGGAGAAACTTTTTTACCCAGGGAGCGGTGAGAATGTGGAACTCGCTACCACAGGGAGTGGTTGAGACCAGTAGTATCCATGTATTTTAAGATGCACCCATGAGGGTATGTTGATGGACTCAGATGAACAGGGGTAGGAGGAGGCTTGGGTGGAGCTCCTGGGCTGAAGGGCTTGTTTCTATCTTAATATTTCAGAATACAGAGTGCTCACAGACTGTTCACACACAGCTAAAACGATGCAATGCTTTTACTATTCAAGTCTAACACATATATTGCAGGAAATAACTCAAGATAGTCTCATTCAGTAGAATGTGTACAGTATTGTGATTAACTCAGTACCAAATGTAGCCACTACACTGAAGAACTCTGCGTAATGTAGAGAAATCATGGAAAATATTGGAAAGACACAGAGTTAGAATCGGAAAAATGCAGAATATAATGTCGGTAACCAGAAGACATAGATTGAAGGTGATTGGTAAAAGGAGCAGACATGGCGTGGGGAAAAACCTTTTCATGCAGTTTTTATATTGTGATCCGGAATGTACTGCCTGCAAAGGTTGTAGAAGCAGATTCAATAGTAACTTTCCAAAGGGAATTGGATAAATACTTAAAGAGAAAACATATGCAGGACTATGGGGAAAGAGCAGGGGAGTGGGACTAATTGGAGACCTCTACCAAAGAGTCAGCACAGGCACGATGGGCTGAGTGGCCTCTTGCTGTGTGTCATTCTATGACGTGCAATGCCCTGACTAATTTGGAAATTACATGCTACAAATTACAGTGACTGTAAACTAAGCAGGTGTGTAATTTATCCATGGCCTCTCCCCTCCCTATCTCTGTAAACTCCTCCAGGCCCACAACCCTCTGAGATTTCAGACTCCTGCAATTCTGGCTTCTGGCATGTCCCCAGACGTTGTTGCGCCACCCTTAATGGCCGTGCTATCAGCTGTCTCGGCCCTAAGCTCTGGATCTCCCTCCCTAAACCTCTCACTGCCCCTTCAGATTCAGTTGTGGCTCAGTTTGTCTCATTCTCACCTCTGAATCACAAGGTCCTAAATTCACAACCTGCTCCAGTGCAAAAGTCAAGGCTGACACTCCAGTGCAGTACTGAGGGAGTGCAGCACTGTCCAACGTGCTGTCTTTCAGATGAGACATTGAGCTCAGGCCCCATCTTGCTGCTTGGGTGGATGTAAAAAAAATCCCACCGGACTCTTTTGAAGCAGAGCAGGGGAGATATCCCTGGTGTTCTGGCCAATAGTTAACCCTCAAACAACATCACAAAACCCAACTATCTAATTAGTATCACATTGCTGTTTGTGGGAGCTTGCTGTGCTCATATTGGCTGCTGCATTTCCTACATTACAACAGTGACTGCACTTCAAAAAGTACTTTATTAGCTGTAAAGAGCTTTGAGATGTCCAGTGGTTGTAAAAAGCACTCTATAAATGCAAGTCTTTCTTTTAAAAGCCACACCTGTCCTAATAGATCCTTATGTGACTCAGTGTCAGACCTTGCCTGATAATACTCCTATGTAGCAGCTTGAGATGTTTGACAACATTGAAGGTGCCACATAAATGCCCATTGTAGTTGTTATTCATGTAATGCATGAACTACAGCAGCTCACCAAATATAGAAACAGCACAGATACAGGGACAGAGGGACCTGGGGCTGCATGTGCATCGATCTTTGATGCTGGCAGGACATATTGAGAGAGTGGTTAGTAAAGCATATGGGATCTTGGGCTTCATAAGTAGTTGAGTAGAAAAACAGGGAAGTTATGCTGAATCTTTATAAAGCTCTGGTTAGACCCCCAACTAGAGTATTGCATCCAATTCTGTTCACCACACTTGAGGAAGGATGTGAGGGTCATTGAGAGGGTGCAGAGGAGATTTACCAGAATGGTTCCAGGGATGAGCGATTTTAGTTACAAGGTTAGGTTGGAAAAGCTGGGTTTGTTCTCGTTGGAGCAAAAGGAGATTGAGAGGAGATGTAATAGAGGTGTACAAGATTGTGACAAACTTAGATAAGTTAGATAAGGAAATACTGTTCCCATTAACTGATGGTACAAGGACTAGGAGACACAGATTGAAGGCTTTGGGCAAGAGATACAGCGGGATAATGAGGACGAACTTTTTTTTACACAGCGGGTGGTGGTGACCTGGAACTCGCTGCCCACGAGAGTGGCGGAAGCAGAGACGGTCAATGATTTCATAAGGAAATTGGATTGCCATTTGAAGGAAATAAATTTTCAGGGCTATGAGGATCAAGTGGGGGAGTGGGACTGACTGGATTACTCCGTGGAGAGCCAGCATGGGCTAGATGGGCCGAATGATCTCCTTCTATGCCGTAAATGACTCACTGACTCTATAAAGCCTCCACTACTGTGAATGATTTGGTCTGGTAAATAACTTAGTGAGTAAAATAATGCATCTAATGCATTCAGTATCCCAGTATAATATACACAGCATCATTATTAATGCAAAGAATGTGTACACTATTGTTAATAACCTCACGTAATTATATAGAAGGTGAATGATGAGTTGTGTATGGATAAACAGGTTGAAGGAAGAAATGGTCCTGTCAATGTGTCTAGTGTCAGACCATATTGTTTTAAAGAGGCAGGCCAGGATGCAGGCAGCTCTGCCTTAGCAGCAAATACATTCCGTGTTATATTGTAAATCCGCTGGTTACAGCTCTCCATTGAACCTTACAGACAGTAGGAGGACATTCAGCCCTCTCTACCCGTACTGCCTCTGAAAGAGCTATCCAAATCGTTCCACTCCATTTTGCTCTTTTTCCATACTCCTCAACACTTTTCCCTTTCAAGTATTTATCCAATTCCTTTCTGAAAGTTACTATACAATCTGCTTCCACCATTCTTTCAGGCCATGCATTGCAGATCACAAGAACTCGCACCTTTAAATAAACAAATCCCCTCATCTCCCCCTCTGGTTCTTATGCCAGTTATCTTTAAAAAAAATCTACGGTGCATTTTTTCCATAAAACTTTATTTCAAAATCTTGCCTATTCTGTGCTCGAGGCCCTGTCATTTATTTGAGACAGAAGCGATAAGAAAAAAATTGGCTTTCGATTTTGTCTGCTTTTGTAAACAGACTCCAAATGCTGATTCTAAGCCACTTGATGCCTTCTTCGTGGATATTACTGGATCGACCTTGATCATGTTTTCCTCGTGACCTGCGAGAGACTGAACAAGAGCATCATTTGCCTTGAGTGGGGGGCCCCCCCCCCAACATAATAACAACAACAAAGTTGGCTGAGTGACAGGAAACAGAGAGTAGTGGTGAACCATTGTTTTTCGAACTGGAGGAAGGTATATAGTGGGGTTCCCCAGGGGTCGGTATTCGGACCACTGCTTTTCTTGATCTAGATTAATGACCTGGACTTGGGTGTAAAGGCACAAATTCAAAATCTGCACATGACACAAAACTTGGAAGTATTGTGAACTGTGAGGAGGATATCAAGGGGGTAGAGACAGGCTGGTGAAATGGGCGGACAAGTGGCAGATGAAATTTAATGCAGAAAAGTGTAAAGTGATCCATTTTGGTAGGAAGAATGAGGAGAGGCAATATAAATGAAAGGGTACAGTTTTAAAGGGGGTGCAGGAACAGAGGGACCTGGGGGTATATGTGCGCAAATTGTTGCAGGTGGCAGGACCGGTTGAGAGTGTGGTGAATAGAGCATGCAGCATCCTAGGCTTCATTAATGGGCGTATTGAGTACAAAAGCAAGGAAGTTATGATAAAGCTGTATAAAACACTGGGTTCGGCCTCAACTGGAGTATTGTGTCCAGTTCTGGGCACCACACTTTCGGAATCATTTTAAGGCATTAGAGAGGGCGCAGAAAAGATTCACAAGGATGGTTCCAGGGAAGAGGAACTTCCGTTGCCTGGATAGATCAGAGAAGCTGGGGCTGTTCTCCTTGGAGAAGAGTAGATTAAGAGGTGATTTGATAGAGGTGTTCAAAATCAAGAGGGGTTTGGACAGAGAAGATAGAGGGAAACTGTTCCCATTAGAGGAAGGATCCAGAATCAGAGAACATCAATTTAAGGTGATTGGCAAAACGAGCAATGGCGACATGAGGAAAAACCTTTTCAGGCAGTGAATGGTTCAGATCTGGAATGCACTGCCTAAGAGTACGGTGGAGGCAGATTCAAATAAGGCCTTCAAAAGAGAACTGGATAGTTATCTGAAGAGAAAAAATTGCAGGGCTACGGGGAAAAGGTGGGGGAGTGGGATTAAGTGAGTTGCTCTTGCAGAGAGCTGGCACAGGCATGAGGGGCCGAATGGCCTTCTTCGGTGCTGCAGACATTCTCTGATTCTATAACTTGTATTTACAAAGTAGCATTAGTGCAATAAAATGTCCCGAGGCACTTCATAGGAGTGTTATCTGACAAATTTTGATACCATGCCATGTAAGGATATATATTAGGGCCGATGACCGAAAGCTTGCCAAAGAGGTAGGTTTTAAGGAATGTCTAAACGCAGGAAAGCAAGGTAGAGGGGCAGAGAGGTTTAGGGAGGGTATTTCAGAGCTTGGGACCTAGGCAGCTGAAGGCACGGCCACCAGTTGTGGCGTGTTTAAAATTGGAGGATGCTCAAGAGGCCAGAATTCGAGGAGCGCAGAGATCTCGGAGAGTTGTAGTGGCTGCAGGAGATTACAGAGATAGGGAGGGGCGAGGACAAGGAGGGATTTGAAAACAAGGATGAGAATTTTAAAATCGAGGTGTTGCGTAACTGGGAGTCAGAGAGCACAGTGGGTGATGGGTGAATGGGTTTTGGTGTGAGTTAAGACATGGGCAGCAGAGTTTTGGATGACCTCAACTTTAAAAGGTTCTGATTGGGGCCTCAACATTTCACGAGTCCCGTTCAACCATCACCCTTACGCTCGCTGGCCTACATTGGCTCCCAGTCCAGCCACGCCTCAATTTTAAACTTCTCATCTTTGTTTTTGAGCCCCTCCTTATCCTCACCCTCCCTATCTCTGTAATCTCCTCCTGCCCTACAACCATCCAAGATATCTGCGCTCAAAATGTACCCTCTTGAGCTTCCTTGATTTGACTATCCCTCCACCATTGGTGGAGGCACAGTGGCGCAGTGGTTAGCACCACAGCCTCACAGCTCCAGCGACCCGGGTTCAATTCTGGGTACTGCCTGTGTGGAGTTTGCAAGTTCTCCCTGTGTCTGCGTGGGTTTCCTCCGGGTGCTCCGGTTTCCTCCCACAGCCAAAGACTTGCAGGTTGATAGGTAAATTGGCCATTAGCAATTGCCCCTAGTATAGGTAGGTGCTAGGAAAATATAGGGACAGGTGGGGATGTGGTAGGAATATGGAATTAGTGTAGGTTTCGTATAAATTGGTGGTTGATGGTCGGCACAGACTCGGTGGGCCGAAGGGCCTGTTTCAGTGCTGTATCTCTAAACTAAACTAATTGGTCGCTGTGCCTTCAACTACCTGGGCCCCAAGCTCTGGAATTCCCTCCCTAAACCTCCCGCGCCCCTCTACCTCTCTCTCCTTCTTTAAGACACCGCCTATAAACCTACATCTTTGACCAAGCTTATGGCCCTAATATCCCCTTATGTGGCTCGGTGTCATATTACGATTTGACTATTCCTCCTGTTTAAGTGCCAAATAAATGCAAGTTAGCATTGTTGTCGACACAAGTGCTGCCGACTTAATCTGGTGTCAGAACCACACATGTACGGTTGTGAAGAGGCAGGTTTGCTTTAGGTAATATAAAAAGAAAAGACAAAAGTGGCTAGGCTTCTGCTATCACCATTCTGATACTGTCCCTTTCAGGGATCCGCTGACCTGAATCTGACTTGAAAAGGTGTCAAAAGGTGGATGGGAACAACAGGCAGTTAAGTCCAAGATTCTCCCCAGAAAGTGTATGGCAAGTTTCTGAAGAGCAGTACGGCGGGGTGAAAATACATGTCATTTGGATGCCTCGTGAGGGGATGTTGATAGTGACTTCTGGTGGCAGAATGTTAATACTGCACTGGCCTATCCTGAAGCTCTGTTCATTGGCCTCGCACCTTGGGCACTTTATATTATCCCAGTGATTGGAACATCGACAGTTTTGTCCCTGGGCTCCTGCCGATGAGAGGCTCAGAGACAGGGGTCCATATCACACGCTCTCTCCGACCTGGCAGAACATTCAGTGCCAGTGGCAGCACCTTTGGGGGTGAAATTAGTTTAAGAGCGATCGAGCAAAATCGGTGACAGTAAATCGTATGCCTGCTTTACATCCCGTCTGATTTCGTCTTTCCATCGATTGGCTGTCCCCTGTTATTTCATCCCGCAGGTCTTTCATCAACAATAATCATTTCAGCGAGTCAGTGTCCCGCCATGTTTCACATAGGAGGTCGAGAAGGGGCGCAATCTTCGGGTGAAGAGCTTTACAGCACAGGGAATAATCAGACCACTTTTGGTGTGTAGTCATTGTTGTTGGATGCAGGAAACGTGGCAGCCAAGGTGCGCTCAGCAAGATCCAACAAACAGCGCTGTGATAATGAGTCATGTTATTTTTGCGGTTTTGGTTGGGGGGCGGTTGAATATTTGGGCCAGGACACTAGGGCGGGCTCCCCTGCTCGTCCCTAAAATGGCAGCTTCTCTGTCCACCTGAGAGGGCCCGAGGAGCCTCGGTTTAATGCCTCACCTGAAGGACAGCACTCCTCCAACAATGCAGCACTCCCTCAGTCGTGCACTAGATTTGACGCTCAGGTTTCTGGAACCCACAATCTTCTGACCCAGAGTGGTACCCATCCCCCCCCCCCCCCACCCCACACCCCCCCCCCCCTCCCCCCCACCTTAAGCAATGTCTGACACTAAAACTAAACTAACACTGAACTAAACTAGCAACCGCAAAGTGTCACCCTAACTCCTGATCACGTATCCCCCACTCCTATATGTTGCTAAAGTCAGAATTTTAATAGATATGGTATATTAAAAAAAATCCAATCAGGAATTCTGGAGGAACCTCTGCACTCAGAGTGGTGAGAATGTGGTGCGCTCTCCCACAGGGAGTGGTTGAGCCAAATAGCATCGATGCATTTAAGAAGCTAAATAAATGCAGGAGAGAAAAAGGATATGCTGATGGAGTGAAATGAAGTAGGGTGGGAGGAAACTCGTGTGGAACGTAAACACTAGCATGGACCTGTTGGGCCGAATGGCCCATTTCTGTGCTGTAAAATTCCAAGTAATTCTATGGCTCGGCGTAAAGTAACAGGCGGACACATTAACTCTGTTCTTTTGTGAGCAGTCTGATGTCTTCCTGTAAATGGCATGGGGCAGGTGCAGAATTTATCTCCTTCAGTGGGGAGAGTCTGTTCCATTACTAACTGGGAATGGGAGTCTCAGAGAGAACTTGGGAATCAGTGTCCCAGCTCCCTCACGGGCACCCTTCAGGATCCTGGTCTCAACCTTAGTTTTGGAACCTAGCCAACATTCCTGCTGGAATGTGTAGGACACAATCTGATTCTACTTCCCTTCTGCTTTAGAAGCGCCATTTCACCTTTGAAATTATTCTGCGTTCAGTCCCACCCACCCACGTTTGTACCTTTTGTATTGTGTAATGCATTGGGCTGGTTACTGGATTTGAACTCTTTGCCTCGATCTGATGTTCTCCTGTTCCTGTCTTTGTTTCCTTAATTGTACTTGTAAATTCTCTGCATCAATGAAACAGGCCTTTCGTCCCATCTGGCCCGTGCTGCCGCTTCTGCTCCACACGTGTCTCCTCTTGTACCTCATCTCGCCCTGTCAGCACATCCTTCCGTTCCTTTCTTTCAATGTTATTGACTGCAACTACTGCTTGTGGAACATTGTAACAGGAGGAGGCCATTCAGCCCCTTGAGTCTGTTCTGCTAGTCAACGAGATCGCGGCTGATCTGTGACCGAACTCCATACACCTGCCTGTGCCCCATATCCCCTAATACCTTTGGTTAGCAAAATTCTAGCCATCTCAGATTTCAAATTAATAATTGGTCAAGCATCAATTGCCAGTCACGGAAGAGAGTTCCAAACTTTTACCTCAATTCACCTCTTAACCTTCTAAATTCCAGGGAATATAACCCTAATGTGTGTAATCTCTCCTTGTAATTTAACCCTTGGAGTCCAGGTATCATTCTGGACTCTCTCCAAGGCCAGTATATTCTTCCTAAGGTATGGTGTCCAGAACTGAACACATACTCCAGTTGGTGGTTTCCTCCGGGTGCTCCGGTTTCCTCCCACATGCCAAAGACTTGCAGGTTGATAGGTTAATTGGCCGTTATAAATTGCCCCTAGTATAGGTAGGTGGTAGGGAAATATATAGGGACAGGTGGGGATGTGGTAGGAATATGGGCTTAGTGTAGGATTAGTATAAATGGGTGGTTGATGTTCGGCACAGACTCGGTGGGCCGAAGGGCCTGTTTCAGTGCTGTATCTCTAAACTAAACTAAACTAAACTAATCAGGGCTTTGTATAGCTGAAGCATGACCTCTCCCCCATGTCCTCGACATATAAAGGCCAGCATTCCATTAGCCTTTTGATTATTTTCTGTACCTGTTCATGACATTTTAATGGTCCATGTACCTGGACCCACAAATCTCTTTGGGCCGCCACTGTTTCGAGTGTTTCATCATTTAGAAAGTACCCTGTTCTACCCTTTTAGGTCCAAAGTGAATGACCTCATATTTTCCTACATTGTAATCCATTTGTCACAGTTTTGCCTGTTTACTTAATCTATCAATATCCCTTTGTCATTTTATGCTTCCATCTACACTGCTTACAATGCCGCCTATATTTGTGTTATTGGCAAATTTGGATATGTGACTTTCTATCCCATCATCTAAGTCGTTAATAAGTACAGTCAATAGTTGAGGACCCAACACAGATCCTTGTGGGACACCACAAGTAACATCCTACCAATAACCTAACCATTATCCCTACTCTCTCGCTCCAGCCACTCGACCAATTTCCTAACCCAGTCAATAATTTGCCTTCAATTCCATGAATTTCAACTTTAGCTCATAGTCTCTCAGGAGGGACTTTATCAAATGCCTCCTAGAAGTCTGCATAAATAGCATCCAGAGACATTCCCCTGTCCACTATTTTAGTCACATCTTCAAACAATTCAAGCAGGTTTGTTAGGGTAAGACGTACCCTTTACAAATCCCGTGGTAGCGAGTTCCACATTCTAATCACTCTCTGCATCAAGGAGGTTTCTCCTGAATTCCCTATTCGATTTATTCGTGACTCTCATTCCTACAGCCCCTAGTTTTAGACTCCCCAACAAGTAGAAACATTCTCTCTACATCTACCCTATAGAACTCCTTCAGAATCACAAAGCCCTCTATCAGGTTACCCCTCAGCCTTCTCTTTTCTAGAGAAGGGACTTTGCTGCCCATCTGTTACACCTGATACATAGAATCACACATTAACCCGCTTTCCCCTCTCGGGGTGTGCGCACTTCATCAACACTCTTTTCAACTTTCCACTTTTCACAGGTTTCTTTTTCATCCTTCGGTGGGAAGGGGTGTACACGGGGTTTTTCCGGTCTCTCGCTGGGGCCGGGCTGCTGCGTCCAACGGTAAATGTGAAGGAATGGATGGAAGAGTTAATCCCCTGCTGGCTGGCCACTCTGCGTCCGCACATGTGAGAAGAGGGGCAGAAGGATTAATGCTCCAGGCGATACATAAATTGACAAGAGATTGCGGCAGGATGCACTCCTGGCGGGGGGGGGGCGGGGAAGCCAAAGTTCACTTTAACAAAGTTCACTTTGGGGTGGCACAGTGGCGCAGTGGTTAGCACTGCAGCCTCACAGCTCCAGTGACCCGGGTTCAATCCTGGGTACTGCCTGTGTGGAGTTTGCAAGTTCTCCCTGTGTCTGCGTGGGTTTCCTCCGGGTGCTCCGGTTTCCTCCCACATGCCAAAGACTTGCAGGTTGATAGGTAAATTGGCCATTATAAATTGCCCCTAGTATAGGTAGGTGGTAGTAATATGGGATTAGTGTAGGATTAGTATAAATGGGTGGTTGATGGTCGGCACAGACTCGGTGGGCCGAAGGGCCTGTTTCAGTGCTGTATCTCTAAACTAAAAAAATAAATAAATAAATAGTACAGTGCACTTGTGCTTTCTTCCACCCATCGCTCCCCACCTCCCACCTCCATTCATAGAAGGTACACATAGGGGCACTGATTTGCCTACTATCTTTGCCCACCATCCCCCTCCCCCCCGGCCTCCCTCCGCCTTGCAGCTGAATGGATGAGTGAAGCTCAGTGTGTGGAGCACTGTGACAAAGGAGCCGGCAGTTGTTGGGTCCGGTGCCGTGTCTCACGGTAATGCTCGGAGCTGTCTCCACTTGCTCCTTTCATTCCCTCATACACAGGAGCAGTGTCGTGTCATTTGTTAAGATTTATGGACTTGCTCAGCAGCTGTGCACTAACAGATGGGTCGAGAGATTTACTCAGCTCCCTGGCAAGGTGACAGAATACTTAACCCCTGGGAGGGCCGCGTTGGCAGCTCCTGGGGCATTTATAACTCTGCCGCTGGCTTTTCGTTTCAACTTTTTAAAACCCTTTGGGCCTGCCTTCACTGAAAAGACAACAGAGTCTGAACAGCTAATGTGGTTATTACTGCCCAAATCGTCCAGCACCTTGTGGTGAGGAAGAGATACCCTGTGAATTGTATTGCCGCCGGTTTGTCTGCTCTACCATTAGCACTGCAAAAACGCGACTGTCATGATTGTATGTGCAGTCTTGCGTATTAGAGATGATATGTACTTGGAAGTGAAACTGAAAAGAGCTAAGTGTTGTGGGGAAAACACCTGACCTGGGGGTTGTTGTAAGGTCAGATAGGCAATGCTGCAGCAGCGAACAGAAGTCTCGATTGAAGCTTGTTAAATCTTTGTTCAAGTTAAATCTGTGACTTCAAGTGTGATTCTTCAGCCCGAGATGTGACAGCGACATCACCCTTAACTTCCCCATCAGTTTCATGGAAGTTGCTCCATGAATTATCTATTCAATTTATCACAGAATGCTCAGAGGAATTATTATGGGATTAAGTACCCCTTCAAGAACGTGATAATTGTTGATGACTGCCAATCAACTGCTCCTGTCCAGGAAGTTATCAATGATAAGTGTGGAGTCTCATTCCTTCAGGTTGTGAATTGTTTTAGGAGATTTTAAAAATGTCGAATTTGAAATATTGACTTTTTTTTCCTATCCATCCTTTTTTTCTCACTCTCGTAATTCCAATTGTCTTTCCCTGACTTTGTTTCTCTTCCTGTACCTGATTTGTCATTGGATCCATCCCCTCTAATTTACACTTCCTTTTCTGTCTTTTTGGATCTTTCACAATTCTTTAATCTCACTGTTTAAGGGGATAGATTCTTGGTCCTGTCGTCCACCAAGGACGTCCTTTTTTTAGATTAGAGATACAGCACTGAAACAGGCCCTTCGGCCCACCGAGTCTGTGCCGACCATCAACCACCCATTTATACTAATCCTACACTAATCCCATATTCCTACCAAACATCCCCACCTGTCCCTATATTTCCCTACCACCTACCTATACTAGGGGCAATTTATAATGGCCAATTTACCTATCAACCTGCAAGTCTTTTGGCTTGTGGGAGGAAACCGGAGCACCCGGAGAAAACCCACGCAGACACAGGGAGAACTTGCAAACTCCACACAGGCAGTACCCAGAATTGAACCCGGGTCCCTGGAGCTGTGAGGCTGCGGTGCTAACCACTGCGCCACTATGCCGCCCTTGCCACACTGTTATCAGACAGGCAAAAATGTTTTAGGTTTGAACATAGAATTTTAAGTCTAACTAATGGGGGACACCATAAGATGCACTGCTTCAATAAAATGTGACCCATTGTTTTCACCAATCTGAATATGCCAGTGCTCCTCTGGCCAGCCATCCATCCAACTACCACACTCTGTAAACCTCGGCTCATACAAAACTCTGCTGCCTTTGACCTGACTCACCTGTTGGCCTGTTCACCCATCACCCCTGTGCTTGCTGACCTACATTGGCTTCTAGTCCGGCAGCACCTCGAATTATAAAACTCCCATCATCATGTTCAAATCTCCATCAACCTCGCCCCTCCCGATCTCGGTCACCTCCTCCTCCTGCCCCAGACCTCTCACTCGTCCGATTCTGGCCTCTTGTGCCCCTCCGGTTTGCATCGCCCCACCTTTGGCACCTGTGCTGTGTGTTGTCATGAAGGTGCTTCCATTATTAACATATTTTTGAGGACTTGTGTATAAAAGATTGTGGACATTGGTTCATTTGAAAGACTGAGGCCTACATGTTTTTTTTTTGAAAAGGGTCACTGGAAGGACACTTTAGATTTTTTTTAAGAGGTAGAAACACTTACTGGAAGAGACAAATGAAGCGCTAAATAAACATAAGGAGCCTTGCTGCCTAGTGGAGTTGTTTACAGAGAAGGCACATGTCTAGGTTTATGGTTTTCTGATGTGGGGCTGGACTGTTTAAATAGTCAGTTGATGTAAGCCTGCTTAGAGAGAAACCAACTCAGCTTTTTCCACCCGTTTTGAAAAGATTTGAGACTCCAGTGTGATAGCTGAAACCACTGATGCAGTAATGCTCCAGAAAAGCCTGGAAGACAACTTCTCAACGTCTCCTAAACAGAACTGCTCCAGAAAGATCCCAGTGACAGCTGTCTACATGTACATTAACGGCAGACTAAAGGCCACCTGGAACAGTCTATAGCTTATTCTTTTCCTTCCGGAATTGGCAATAACTTTGCCAAAGTATTTTTCTTAAAGTTGATCTCTGCAGAGCCAGTTTTTTCATTTTTCTTTATCTTTTTCTCTTTAACCGGCGTGCATGAGTGTTAGGTTAGTTTAGAAGGGTATATGATTATACTTTCATATTTCAAACTGTGTATTGCTTTGCATCTTTAGTGAATGAGTCTTGCTTCATAATAAAATCAATTTTGTTGTTTATTAAAGAAACATGGTTGGTGGATTATTTTATTCCGAAATTAAAATAAAGTATATAATTGGCTGTATCAGTAACCGGGTAAAACATGTAAATATATGTGGTGACCTGTGGAGAAGTGGAACTAGGGAAAGACAGTGCATTCCTCCAAGCTTGGTCATAACAATGTCTAGGCCCGAAGTTCTGGAATTCCCTCGTAAACCTCTCTGCCTTCCTATCCCCCATTTCCTCCTTTAAGATACTCCTTAAAACCTACATTTCTAACCAAGCTTTTGGTCATCTGTATTAATATTTATGTGGCTTGGTGCAATATGTCTGATAATGGGGACATTTTAAAATATTAAATAGGTGCTATATGAATCCAGGTTGTTGGTAGTTGCTGTGCTGGATGTTAATGTTGGGCACTGCTTCTAGGTCATGGGTAGAGAATTACATGCAGGGTAAAACTCCCTCTAGTCTATCCCATTAAGTATTCTTAGGTCAGTTGTTCCACTGTTAGATACCTCTCCACTCAGCCCCGACATGCATCTCAGCCTCACCTCCAAACAGCATCCCATACTTAACCATGCTGACATTTCTGTTTCCTCTGCTGACCTCCCTATGCCCTTTCTGCATAGCATTAACAATTGGTGCTCAGACCTATTCAGAGCTGGTTTTGAGACTGCCCGAGCTACATTAGCAGCGTCTGCCCACAGCTGGTCGACACAGTGCACGGTGTTCAGTACCATTCACAACTCCTCAGATCCATACTCACAAGCAGCAAGTCCTGCATGACATTCAGGCTAGAACTGATGAGTGGTAAGTAACGTTTGCATCACACAAGTGCCCGGCCACGACTAGGGATGAACGTACCAGGGGGAAAGAAGCCAGCATAGATTTCAAAAGGGAAGATGGTGCTTGCTAAACCTCTAAGCATTCTTTGAGGTGGTAACAGACATGGTGACGGGGAAAATGAGGTGGATGTGGTGCACATGGAATTTAGGAAAGCCTTCGACAAGTTAATACATGGGCGATGATTAGAGAAGATGAAATGAGCATTTTACATCTACCTTCATAAAAGAAGGCTTTAGCTGGATCACAATGGCCTAGTACTGCTCCAGCCCATCATTCCAGATTAGGACCTGGAATGCTGGAAGCGGACAAATAACCTTCGAGCCCCTGTCTCGCTCCACCTCCCCAAGCAGTGATTCCTGTTTTTGGATAACCCACTACAGATCCAGGTGGGTGGGACATTTTCAATACTTCCATGTGGAAGTTTGGGTTCCGCTAGGCCTACTCACCTCCAGACCTCATTACAGCCTTGACCCAAACATGGACAAAAGAGCTGAGCTCAAGAGGTGAGGTGAGAGTGACTGCCCTTGACATCAAGGCAGCATTTGACAGAGTATGACATCAAGGAGCCCGAGCAAAACTGGAGTCAATGGGAATCAGGGGGAAAACTCTCCACTACTTGGAGTCATACCTAGCGCAAAGGGAAGATGGTTGTGGTTGTTGGAGGTCAATCATCTCAGTCCCAGTACATCACCGCAGGAGTTCCTCAGGGTATTGTCCTAGGCCCAACCTTCTTCAGCTGCTTCATTAATGACCTTCCCTCCATCATAAGGTCAGAAGTGGGGATGTTTGCTGATGATTGCACAGTTCAGCGCCATTTGTGACTCCACCGATACTGAAGCAGTGGGTGTCCATATTCAGCAAGACCTGGATAACTTTCAGGCTTGGACTGATAAGTGGCATGTTACATTCATGCCACACAACTGACAGGCAATGACCATCTCCAATAAAAGAATCTAACCATCTCCCCTTAACATTCAATGGCATTACCATCACTGAATCCCTCACTAACATCCTGGGGGTTACTATTAACCAAAACTGAACTGGAGTAGCCATATAAATACTGTGGCTACAAGAGCAGATCAGAGGCTGGGAATCCTGCGGCGAGTAACTCTCCTCCTGTCTCCCCAAAGACTGTCCACCATCTACAAAGGCACAAGTCAGGAATACTCTCCACTTGCCTGGATGGGTGCAGCTTCAACAGGAAGCTCAACTCCATCCAGGACAAAGCAGCCCGCTTGATTGGCACCCCATCCACAAACACATCCACAAACAGTCACTCCCTCCACAACCAATGCCCAACGGCGGCAGTGTGTACCATTTACAAGATGCACTGCAGCAACACACCAAGGCTCCTTTGACAGCACCTTCCAAACCCGCGACCTCTACCAACTAGAAGGGCAAGGGCAGCAGATGCATGTGAACACCAGCGCCTGCAAGTTCCCGTCCAAGCCACACACCATCCTGACTTTGAACTACATCACTGTTCCTGGTTCAAAAACCTGGAACTCCCTCCCCAACAGCACAGTGGGTTCAAGGCGGCAGCCCACCACCTTCTTAAGGGCAATAAATGCTGGTCTGACCAGCGACACTCACATCCCATAAACAAATTTATAAAAAGTCATTAATTTCACCAGGGTTGAATGGAACTTGAACTCAAGTCCTAGCAGCAACAAGCCAGATCTCGCCAACTGCACCATCCGGTCTTTAATTTCAAGAACAAATGTTCCCCAGTTTTTTCTCCTCTTAGTTCCTGCAACACCAGCACAGAGACAAGGGACCAAATGGCCTCCAGTTCTGCTGTTTAAGCCTCTGAAATTGTGACTTTTATTGGAGCATTGCTGTCAGGGAGTAATCAGCTCTGCAACACCTTATCCTCACATAGGCATCGGTCAGGTGCGAGGGTAGACCAGAGTCCCAGTTCAGAGGTGGGGTTACCTGCACATAATCCATTTGACTTGTATGAAAGAGTGCCACTTACTGAGTAATCGAAAATGCCTTCCAGATTCCCCAAACTATTTCAATCATTATGGAAAGGCTCTGACCCTGATTTCAAGCAGCTCCTTCTCAACATACCAGCACAAATATTAATTAGATGAAGTATCAACCGACAAATTAGCAAGAAATTAAATTATCTACTTACACTTGAATTAGGCCGGGCCAGCGCCTGCCAGCGATGGACTTCTTGGTCGCCTAGTCATTCCTCAAATCCCCGAGCTACAAGTCTGGCCTTCGTTTTATACGTACCATCGGGAAGTACTTTCACTGTACAGATCCATTTATGGGACAATGCCGCTTGCCCTCTATCTGGCACCACTGTGTATACGTCAAACTCTCTCCAACTGTCGAGCTCTTTTTGCTTGGCATCCTTTATCAATTTACCATCTAACTTGTTCGTAACCACTAGAGCTTCTCTATCATAATTGCTCCGACTTCTTGTGGCGCCCTTCGCCTGCTGTCTGGTCCTTGCTCTAGTGAAACCACATACCCTACTAGAGTTCCTATCCCTTTCTGGACTGCTACTACTGACCTGTCCCTCCTACAACCAGACTTCCTTTCACAAGTTTCCTTGGACTATGATCACCTTCTGGCCCACTGACTGAACTTACATTACGTTTTCTGGCCTTCCACATTTTCACTTCCTTCTGTCAATCTGTAAGTGTGATATCCTGTCCCTTGTCTTGCACATTCAGCCAATGTTTGTATTTCCCTGTGATCTTCCCTTCCCTCCATTCACTCATCCCTTCTGGCATATAAGTCACTCTAGTCCCAACTTTCGGTAGTTGACCTTTGGGATAAATGGCCTTAACTGGATCTTCACTATCACTTGGTCAACTATCAGTCAGCCTGAAATCTGCCACAGTCTGTTGCTCGCAAAGGTCTGACATATGTGCATGCGAAGTACATGGTGCAACATCAGTGTCCATCATTTGTTCAGATTCTGTCAATATATAATCAGTGCCAATAAGCTGCGAGGAGTGTACTCTAACGGTTTGGTTGACATGTTGCAAAATTACTGTTTTGTCATCAGTGCCTATAACTTTTCCTGGGCCTCTCCATTCTTTCTGCCCTTCTCTTTTGTAATACACCATGTCCCCGGTATAAATAGTTTTTCCCCGATGGCCTGATACGATACCTCAAAGCTCTCCTGATCTTTTTTCCTGAAACCTCCGCCTTAATAAATGTTCTTCTCTCGCATGCATGCCATTCAAATGTTCTACAAAAATTGAACTAATTGTAGTCACCCCTAAAGCCAGGGGATGGTCCCACATTACCAAAAGGTATTTTTGGGTTCCTGCCATAGACTAATTGATATGGGCTGTAGCCCCCCCCCACCATTTGAAGTGTGTTCTTCCCATATTCAGCCCATGCCACAGCAGTTGTCAATTTACAATTTGGCTGATTTGCTATAATTTTTCAGGAGCATTTCATCAATCACAGTGTGATTTCACTCACAAATCCCATAACTAACAGGACTTTCTGCTGCTGTGGGCATTGCTACAATATTCATATTTTCACACATTCTCCTGAACTCATTATTGGCAAATTCTCCACCATTGTCACTTAGGAATCTAGCTGGTGCTCCCAGTCCCGTTCCTATCCACCTTTCCATTATCTTGTCCACTATTATTTTTTTGTCCTTACTATAAATTACAGTCACAGACCAAATCTAGTCACCACATCTATAAAGTGTAGAAGAAAAAAAAGTGTTTGTCTTTATCCAGGACCTTCAAGTCCATTGCTACGGTTTCGTTAAAGTCTCTTGCTGTTAGGAGACTCACTCCGGGTCACGATGGTGTCTTCCTGTATTTTTCTTTTAAAGATATCACATTTTTCACTGATATCTTCAATAAGTTTAGTATAGTCATCGTCTATTTCCCCTGCATCTTTTAACAGAATCTTCAACCTATGACAAGATAGATGTGCAAACTGTTGAGTTCCGAAGAAGGGTCACTGACCCGAAATGTTAACTCTGCTTCTCTTTCCACAGATGCTGCCAGACCTGCTGAGTGATTCCAGCATTTCTTGTTTTTGTTTCAGATTTCCAGCATCCGCAGTATTTTGCTTTTATGCAAACTGTTGATGTCGTTTTGAAATAATCTGCATTTTCTCCTTTAAATCCCTACTCCTGGATGTCATTAATACCTTGAACATTCTGCACAGAGGTGTTAGATCTTGTTAAAGGAATACAATAATGTCCCGACTGTAAACCGCAAAGCTACAGATTTCCCAAAGACAAATCGCCTCATCATGTTCCCTATCCAATTTCATCCGAGCCTTCTTCATCGACAGCTTACTTAACAGCAAAGGTATTTCACTGGATACTGCATCTGTACTAATAAAGTGGTTCATCCCTGCTACTGTAGCGATTTCAACGTGTTGTCATCCTGAAACTGAAACAGGTAAAACTGTTATGTTCTTTGACCTTACTTCAGTCTTCCTTACTTAAAGAATCCATGTAACACATTAGCCAGTCCACTTCACATACTGTGGATTGACACCCATTGCCTAGTACTGTGCAATTGAACGAATCTGCAACTAGGATACTCATTACCAGACTGAAGCTTCTCGTGACCAGTGCAATTCCTTCTGATTGATCAGGAGAGTCATCCTCGTCTTCTGAACCTTCCGCGTCTTGTGTCATCTCAGAAACCCTGTTATTCCCTTTTGGACACTGCAAAGCATAGTGACACTTTGAGTCACATCGGAAACACCTGCTGACAACCCCCTGGTTATTCCAGTGGTTTATCCTTCTGCCATAATTATCCAATTCCTGAGTCTGTTATAGCTGCCAAAAGGGTCTCTATCCTCTGTCTTTGTTTGTGATTCCCCTTTCTTACCGACGCCTGGGCCCCACATTGGAATGGCCTCAAAATTCTGCAAGCATTCTAGCGGTATCACCACTGAAGAGCTCATCTGCACCATAAAAGCTGCCGGAAATTAATGATTTCCCAATTTTTTTTTAAAGACTTCAGACATCTGATCAAAAAGCATTTCCTTTCCTTGAATCTAACACCAGTCAAGACTAAAAGCCTATCCATGTTCGATATCCTAGCACGATCCAACAATTTGAAGGCAAGTACTGATTTAGGAATTTCCAACAAGAAATCGCTGCAACCATAGAAAAATTATGGCACAGGAGGCCATTCAGCCAGTCATGTCCATGCCGGCAGAGAAGAAAAAAATAGAAACTAGCTGCCCAATCTAATCCCACTTCCCAGCACCTGGTCCATAACCTTGCCAGTTACAGCACTTCAGGTGCATGTCCAGGTATCTGTTAAAAGAATTGAGGGTTTCTGCCTCCACCACTATTCCTGGCAGTGAATTTCAGACACCCACTGCCCTCTGGGTGAAAAGGTTTTTCCTCATGTCCCCTCTAATCCTTCTACCAATCACCTTAAATCTGTGCCCCCAGGTAATTGACCTCTCCGTGAGGGGAAACAGGTCCTTCCTGTCTACTCTATCTAGGCCCCTCAATTTTGCAAACCTCTATTAGGTCACCCCTCAGCCTCCTCTGTTCTAAGAGAAACAACCCTAGCCTATCCAATGTTTCCTCATAGCTGCGACTTTCAAGCCCTGCCAACATTCTTGTAAATCTTCTCTGTACTCTCTCCAGAGCAATTATGTCCTTCCTGTAACGTGGTGACCAGAACTGTATGGAATACTCCAACTGTGGCCTAACCAGTGTTTTATACAGTTCCAGCATTACATCACAGTTTTTGAATTCTATGCCTCAGCCAATAAAGGAAAGCATTCCATATACCTTCTTCATCACTCTATCGACCTGTCCTGCCACTTTCATGGACCTGTGGACATGCACTCCAAGGTCTCTCACTTCTTCTACCCCTCTCAATATCCTTCCATTTATTGTGTATTCCTTCGCTTTATTTGCCCTCCCCAAATGCATTACCTCACACTTCTCTGGATTGAATTCCATTTGCCACATTTCCACCTGCTCAACCTAACCTTTGATATTATTTTGGAGCCTATAGCTATCCTCTTCACTATCAACTATAATGTTTGTGTCAACTGCAAATTTCCCAATCATGCCTCTCACATTTAAGTCCAAATCATTAATATATACCACAAAGAGCATGGGACCCAGCACTGAGCCCTGTGGAACACCACTGGAAACAGCTTTCCATTTGCTAAAACATCTGTCAACTACTACCCTTTGTTTCCTGTCACTGAGCCAATTCTAGATCCAACCTGCCACATTACTCTATATCCCATGGGCTTTCATTTTACTGACCAGTCTGCCATGTGGGACTTTGTCTTACTAAAATCCATGTAGACCACACCCACTGCACTACCCTCATCAATCCTCCTGGTTACTTCCTCAATAAACTCAATTAAGTTAGTAAGACATGACCTTCCCTTAACAAATCCATGCTGACTATCCCTGATTAATCCATGCCTAAGTGGCAGTTTATCCTGTCTCTCAGAATGGATTCTAACAATTTACCCACCACTGAGGTCAGACTGACCAGCCTATAATTATTTTGCCTACCCCTCACACCCTTTTTAAACAATGGTACAACATTCACAGACCTCCAATCATCTGGTACCTCTCTTGTACCTAGTGAGGATTAACCTTGCATATAAAATCAGTTAAACTCCATGATATATTCTTCTATGGAAGAACCATCCATTTTTCTAAATTTATCAAAGTCCAACCATGCCTCAAAGGCATTCAATAAATCATAGAATCGTAGAACATTTAAGGCACAAAAAGAGGCCACTTGACATAAATTTTATCCACAAATATTAAAAGCTTGTCCAAACCTTCCATATTGTCCAAATGATGAGCTTCTAGCTCTAAGAACACTTTGCACCCAATTTTGCTTCTGGCAGGAAGCAAAAGTGCAAGGGCTATTCCTTCTTTCTCTTTGGCCGAGTGGTAACCAGTGTCCATAGATCAACTTAATTCTTCCATTAATCGTAAGATTCAGCTTCACAAAATAGCAGTGGAAAATCATATCCCGACACCTTACACCTGGTTTCAGCCATCTTTCTTCAAAAAGAAACTCCAATTACAGTCTTCTCAAAAGAGAATTATTAACTCCAATTCTAATCACCTGCCCAAAAATGAATCTTCATCTCCAATCTTCACTTTTAGACAGCCAACCTCTGCTATCAATATCAGAGAAACTTCCGAGCCTGTTTGTGAAGAATATACTGAGACTATGATGCTTTGGTGGAGATTGTTTATTGCTTGCCACAAAGCTTACTTCTAACAATCTCCAGCCAGTGCTGGCTGGTTCCTCTATATATATATATATATATCTGAGTACAATTAATTAATCAATGCCTGTTCACCCTATTACCTTCCACTACTAGGTATTTAACATCCATCAACAGAACTTTTTAGACTCTAACACCCCATTCCTCTGAATAATTTAGGAAATTCAGCCCTAAAATCTCTAGGCTGTTTGTCTGTACCTTTAAGCACTTCTACTCTACATATTAACTGTAGATCTATGCAAGCCTTCCTGCTTAGGAGTGACAAATCTTGATTCTTGATAGTATATAAGGTCTCAGGAATTTCTTTTCCCCAGTAATTCAGAATCATTTTCAACTCTCTTATTACCTTCAACTCGATACCTCCAAGCCCAGATAATCTTTTACCAGTCGGTTTGAGACTTTTCTTCTTCAGCCACGGTTCTGTGTCTTGATTGTACTGAAAAGGCTGCTCCTGTGCAGTTTAAAATTAGTCTTGTTGCCTTCCACAAGAATTTCTGCCTCCAGCCAATCTCACTTGCTCATTAGATTTCCCCTAGAAAAGGTATTTCCACACTTTATCCTCTTGTACTTCATTAGCTTTTTTCTTATCTTTGGATTTCCCTTTAATAATTTGTATCGCTGGCTTTTTACAGCGACATACCGATTGAAAGAGTCCCCTCTTTTTACATAAGAAACACTCTGCTTCCCTGGCTGGGCAATTCTCCCACCGCAGCCTCACTCGGCCACACCTACTGCAATGAGCTGCTGCTGTCTCTATATGCTCTTCCCATCTTTCCTGTCTTTGACCGCCATTTTTCGCTTTCACTTTCTTTACGTATTCAGTGGAATCTGCTACTCTCGAAACCGGACCCATTCAGTCCCTTCGAACAATGAATCAGTTAAATTTTCTAACCTCTGCATGTCAATAGTCGATCTCTCTGCACGAAAGCCACACTGTGCCTCAGGTAGACGCGCTCGGCCAGCTTCTGGAGCCTGTTCAGAGCGACTCGAGCAAAGACTTTCCCCACTATGCTGAGCAGGGAGATTCCACGGTAGTTGTTGCAGTCACCGCGGTCACCTTTGTTTTTATAGAGGGTGATGATGTTGGCATCGCGCATGTCCTGGGGTACTGCTCCCTCGTCCCAGCACAGGCATAGCAGTTCATGTAGTGCTGAGAGTATAGCAGGCTTGGCACTCTTGATTATTTCAGGGGTAATGCTGTCCTTCCCAGGGGCTTTTCCGCTGGCTAGGGAATCAATGGCATCACTGAGTTCCGATTTGGTTGGCTGTATGTCCAGCTCATCCATGACTGGTAGAGGCTGGGCTGCATTGAGGGCAGTCTCAGTGACAGCATTCTCCCTGGAGTACAGTTCTAGGTAGTGCTCAACCCAGCGGTCCATCTGTTTGCGTTGGTCAGTGATTATGTCCCCCGATTTAGATTTGAGGGGGGTGATCTTCTTGATGGTTGGCCCAAGAGCTCTCTTCATGCCATCATACATTCCTCTGATGTTTCCGGTGTCTGAGGCCAGCTGAATATGACTGCATAGGTGTTGCCAGTAGTCGTTTGCGCAACGCCTAGCTGTTCTTTGTACAGTACTTCTGGCTGCTTTAAGTGCTGCGGATGTTAAATCGCTGGGGGCTTTCTTGTAGTTCAAAAGTGCAATGCGCTTAGCGGCAATGACAGGTTCCAGCTCTTCATTATGAGATTGAAACCAGTCTGCATTTCTCTTCGCACTTTTGCCGTAGGTGGTCAAAGCTGACTCATAGATGGCGTCTCTGATGTGGGCCCACTTGGTCTCAGCATCCCCTGTGGGAGTGTTTTGAAGGGCTGTTACAAGTGAATTTAGAAATTTTTGTAACAGCTGTGGGTGAGAAATTCTGCTCGTGTTGATGCGCGCGTGGCCCTTCTGCTTGGAATGATGCAACTTCTTTGGTCTGAGTCTAACCTTGCTGCACACCAGGGAGTGGTCGGTGTCGCAGTCCGCACTGTGGAAGCTGCGTGTGATTTGAACACTGTTTAAGGCGGCTCGCCTTGTGACAATGAGGTCTAGCTGGTGCCAACGACGTGATCTTGGGTGCCTCCATGAAACCTGGTGACAGGGTTTAGTGTGAAAGAACGAGTTGGTGATGCAGAGGTTATGATAGGTACACAACTCAAGCAGTCTCTGCCCATTCTCATTCATCCTTCCAACGCCATAGCGCCCAAGGCAGGAGGGCCATGAGTCATGGTCGGCCCCAACCCTGAACTCTGAAGAAGGAATTTTCCTCCACACAAGATCAGGGGGCAGGTTGTTCAACCTTGCCCGTCTAAGAGCGAAGTCCAAAGTACGGAAAGTCCTCATCAGAGAACTCCTCTTTGCTGACGATGCTGCTTTAACATCTCACACTGAAGAATGCCTGCAGAGTCTCATCGACAGGTTTGCGTCTGCCTGCAATGAATTTGGCCTAACCATCAGCCTCAAGAAAACAAACATCATGGGGCAGGATGTCAGAAATGCTCCATCCATCAATATTGGCGACCACGCTCTGGAAGTGGTTCAAGAGTTCACCTGCCTAGGCTCAACTATCACCAGTAACCTGTCTCTAGATGCAGAAATCAACAAGCGCATGGGTAAGGCTTCCACTGCTATGTTCAGACTGGCCAAGAGAGTGTGGGAAAATGGCGCACTGACACGGAACACAAAAGTCCGAGTGTATCAGGCCTGTGTCCTCAGTACCTTGCTCTACGGCAGCGAGGCCTGGACAACGTATGCCAGCCAAGAGCGACGTCTCAATTCATTCCATCTTCGCTGCCTTCGGAGAATACTTGGCATCAGGTGGCAGGACTATATCTCCAACACAGAAGTCCTTGAAGCGGCCAACATCCCCAGCTTATACACACTACTGAGTCAGCGGCGCTTGAGATGGCTTGGCCATGTGAGCCGCATGGAAGATGGCAGGATCCCCAAAGACACATTGTACAGCGAGCTCGCCACTGGTATCAGACCCACCGGCCGTCCATGTCTCCGTTATAAAGACGTCTGCAAACGCGACATGAAATCGTGTGACATTGATCACAAGTCGTGGGAGTCAGTTGCCAGCATTCGCCAGAGCTGGCGGGCAGCCATAAAGACAGGGCTAAATTGTGGCGAGTCGAAGAGACTTAGTAGTTGGCAGGAAAAAAGACAGAGGCGCAAGGGGAGAGCCAACTGTGCAACAGCCCCAACAAACAAATTTCTCTGCAGCACCTGTGGAAGAGCCTGTCACTCCAGAATTGGCCTTTATAGCCACTCCAGGCGCTGCTTCACAAACCACTGACCACCTCCAGGCGCGTATCCATTGTCTCTCGAGATAAGGAGGCCCAAAGAAGAGATAGAGAGAAACTGTTTCCACTCGTGAAAGGATCGAGAACGAGAGGGCACAGATTTAAAGTATTTGGTAAAAGAAGCAATGGAGACGGAGGAAAAACTTTTTCACGCAGCGAGTGGTTAAGGTCTAGAACGCACTGTCTGAGAGTGTGGTGGAGGCAGGTTCAATCATGGCTTTCAAAAGGGAATTAGACTGTTAACTTAAAAGGAAGAATATGCAGGGTTACAGGGAGAAGGCGGGGGTGTGGCACTAGGTGAACTGCTCATTCGGAGAGCCGGTGGGCCGAATAGCCTCCTTTTGCGCAGTAATAATTGTGAAGTCGTTTTTCTCTTGGCATATTTCAGTGAGTTACCATTAATTAGTGGTGCACTCAAAGTTCCTCCTACCTCTGGTTTCCACCTTTGCGATTCCTTCCTCTCCCTTTCAGCTTCCCCTCGACCCAGCCCTCGAATTTCTGTCTTTGTCTGGCTGTGGATGGCGTCCTGGATTCTCAGAGCTTCTGACACAAGGGGACCCAACCCAACCTCTCAGAAGTGCAACAACTCTTGTCGATGTTCAGAGCTTTGTGTGTGCTCAGAGTTGGGAGTATCAGCTAAATGGAAGTACCTTGTTCAACAGAGTGGCAATGGGGGATTTGGTGAGTGTAGGAATTCGCTGGGGTTGAATGAAAGATCGATTCCACTGGTGGGCAAATGGTGAACAAGGTTACGGAGATTCCCACTGGAGGCACTGTGAGTTGGGGAGGGGTAGGGGGAAGAATGAATGTATTGAGGGCTATTCGATCATGGATGAAATTGGTGAGTGTGGCAATTCACAGGCAAGTAGTGGGTAAATTATCAATTTGAAATTTAACATAATTTTCTTGCGATAGCAAAAAGCCAGCATAGGCTCAATGGGCTGAATGGTTCTGTTCTATGCCACATGATCATACTCCTAACCAGAGTTGGCAACCCTACCTAGGGGGCTAAATACTGTCAACTGAGGATGGAATTTAATTCTAAGAAGTGTGAGCTGATGCCTTTTGGGAGGACTAACAAGGCAGGGGAATATACAATGGGTGGTAGGACCCTAGGAAGTACAGAAGGACCTTGGTGTACTTGTCCATAGATCACTGAAGGCGGCAGCACCGTTAGATAAGGTGGTTCGGAAGGTTTATGGGATACTTGCCTTTATTAGCCGAGGCATAGAATATAAGAGCAGGGAGGTTATGATGGAGCTCTATAAAATGCTAGTTAGGCCACAGCTGGAGTACTGTGTACAGTTCTGGTCACCGCACTATAAGGAGGATGTGATTGCACTGGAGAGGGTGCAGAGGAGATTCACCAGGATGTTGCCTGGGCTGGAGCATTTCAGCTATGAAGAGAGACTGAAAAGGCTAGGGTTGTTTTTCTTAGAGCAGAGAAGGCCGAGGGGGGAACATGATTGGGGTGTACAAAATTATGAGGGGCATAGATAGGTTGGATAGAAAGAAACTTTTTCTCTTAGCGGAGGGGTCAATAACAAGGGGGCATAGATTTAGGGTAAGAGCAGGAGGTTTAGAGGGGATTTGAGGAGAAAAAAAATCACTCAAAGGGTGTTTAGAATCTGGAACGCACTGCCCGAAGGGGTGGTGGAGGCAGGAACCCTCACAACATTTAAGAAGTATTTAAATAAGCACTTGAAATGCCATAGCATACAAGGCTATGGGCCAAGTGCTGGAAAATGGGATCAGAATAGTTAGGTGCATGATAGCCGGCACAGGCACGATGGGCTGAAGAGCCTGTTTCTGTGCTGTGTAACTCTGTGACTCTATGGGCGGTGCCTGTTGTTTCCGCCGCCATGTTAATGCAGGGCAGTGAGGCGGAGTCAGCGGAGTAATTGACTCGGCGGCCATGTTCGTGCGGGGCAGCCGCCCCTCGGCGGAGATCATTGTTTCCGGCGAGGCGGCCACATTGGTGAGGGGCATCCGACCCCTCGGGCGGGCCGCTGTTTCCCGGTGCGGCGGCCATGTTTGTGCGGGGCAGCTGCTGAGTTGGACGAAGTGGGAGGGGCCTTTCACTCCTCTCGCGACATTGATGAGCAAGTGCCGGCCTGTTGGTTGCAGCAAGTTGCCACGTCTGTCTCAGGTAAGGGCACCTGGGGGTGGGGGGAGGCTTGAGGGGGTGGGAGATGGAGCAAGAGTGGGCACCAACTCCAGCAGGCTGACTGGGGCTATTACACCAGCAAACCCCCCCCTCTGCAGCTTTGCATTGAAGGGACTGGGAAGGGGGAAGGGGCTTTAAAGTTGCATTGGAGTAGGGGGTGAGGGAGTTGTGTTCACAGCCTCTTGCAGTTGCAGGTGTCTGCATTGTTCCAGCTGGTACTGACTGCGGGCTTCAGCACTTTGCAGCCAGTCTGTGCGTGGAGACAAATGCTAAAGAGTTAACAGGATCCCGGATCTGCACCGGGAAAGAGAGAGGATTTATCAGCACTGCCTGAACTAACAATCTATCTGCAGCCTGCAGTCAAGGATGACTGACTGGCACTCGGGAGATTTGCATTTGATATTTTGCCCTTTTTCTTTCTCGTTGTCGGCCGTGGCTGTTCCTGGTAACACTCTGAGTCCCAGGGGGCGTGGGTTCAAGTCCCCCACTCCACAGACACAAGCACAAAAATCAAGGCTGTGACGCGCCCAGGGAGCGCTGCGCTGTCGGAGGTGCCCTCTTTTGGATGAGACGTTAAACTGAGGCCCCGTCTGCCCTCTGGGCGACGTAAATGATTCCAGGGCCGCTATCTTGAAGAAGGGCGAGAAGGGGAGTTTTCCCCCGTTGACCCAGCCATGTATTTATCCTCAATCACAAAAACAGGTGACCTGGTCATCATCAGATTGCTCTTTGTGGGAGCTTGCTGTGCGCAAATTGGCAACCTTATTTCCTACATGACAACAGTGACTACATGTCGAAAAGTACCTCATTGGCTGCAAAGCACTGTGAGGTGTCCTGTGGTCACGAAAAGCTCGATATAAATGCAAGTTGTTTGTTAAATGCCTGATCCAGGAGTATTGTGAGTCTTAAGGGGCAAACTAAATGTCGAAATCCAGATACTCTGCCACTGAGTACAAAATGTTAGAAAAGTGGTCGAATGACTGGAGTTATACTGCACCTGGTGCCAATCCTGCGCAGTGTAAGATCAGCTGCTGTAGGTTGGTCTCGTGCCAATCTAGGATTCAGGGGTCACCCTGAGTTTTACTGCTACTTGCGCATTTGGATCAGAACCTTTACGGGAAGGTGGATTGAGAGTCATAGACGTAGGAATAGCTGGGATGATTGCAACGGGGGGGTTGGGAAATAAAAACTGCGAGATGGTAGTTTGCAGCGGGGCCTTTCTATGAGTAGGGTAGGCATGCGTGTTCTGTATAAAGTACAGCCTGTGTGGATCAACGAGCCTCCCTCTTTCACTTCCTTCTGATTGTTGCGATTTCTTCTTTCACTAGTGCCGCATGTATGACCGAGCTTTTCTGCCCCATCGATATGCCTGATGGATTTTATGTTGCACCATCGTGGTTTTATTTAACATTATGAATCAATTTTTCATACATAATGCTAAATTATTGTCTCAGGGATTTTAAACTGAATGCAGTAGAAGTTTCATTGCAGTCAATGGAATTAAGGATCGGACACTGTGTGTTCCTACCCCAGCATGTTTCTCCTCCCGTCTTGGTTTGGATCCCTCCAGTCCAGTTATTCATCTGAATATTGTCAGATTGAAAGCTTTAGCCAGGTAGGGGGGGGAATTTGCACTTGGGACCACAGGGTCCCACCTCCCTCCAGCTACAGCCCCCTCTATCCTGGGGGAGTTGCATACAATGTTGGGATTTGTTTCATTTTAGTGTCATATATTGTGATCTGATTTGCTTTAATGTTTAATGCAGTGTGTAAACATTCTAGAGGCTTACTTCATCATGCATTTTAATACAGAGTAAACTTTCAAAATTTGCCGATGATACCAAGCTTGGAGGTGTGTCAGACAGTGAGAATGAGACCTGTTGACAAGCAACAGGGCATAGATAGGCTGGTAGGATGGGCAGATAAGTGGCAGATGGAGTTGAATACAGAGAAGTGTGAGATGTTGCATTTTGGCACAAGGGATTGGGAGAGGGAAAATAGACTTAATGGCACAGTTCTAAAGAGTGTGTAGGAACAGAGGGACCTGGGGGTGCATGTGCATAGATCTTTGAAGGTGGCAGGACATATTGAGAGAGTGATTAGTAAAGCATATGGGATCTTGGGCTCCATAAATAGAGGTATTGAGTACAAAAGCAGGGAAGTTATGCTGAACCTTTATAAAGCTCTGGTTAGGCCCTGACTGGAATATTACGTCCATTTCTGGTCACCACATTTCAGGAAGGATGTGAGGGTCCTTGAGAGGATGCAGAGGAGATTTACCAGAATGGTTCCAGGGATGGAGGATTTTAGTTACAAGGTTCGGTTGGAAAAGCTGGGTTTGTTCTCCTTAGAACAAAGGAGATTGAAGGGAGATTTAATAGAAGTGTGCAAGATTATGACAGGCTTAGATAAGTTAGACAAGGAAAAACTGTTCCCATTAACAAATGGTACAAGGACTAGGGGACACAGATTGAAGGTTTTGGGCAAGAGATGAAAGGGGAATATGAGGAAGAACCTTTTTACACAGCGGGTGGTAACGAACTGGAACTCGCTGCCCACCGGGGTGGTGGAAGTGGAGACGATCAGTGTTCTCAAAAGGGAATTGGACGGGCTCAAAGGAAATAAATTTTCAGGGGATCGAGTGGGGGAGTGGGACTGACTGGATTGCTCTACAGAGCTGTGATGACTCCATGAGCTTTGTGTTTTAATGGTTTGATGGCGGGGTGCGGGGAGGTCGGTGTTGTGCAAAGGGGGGTTGAAGTTGTTGGTGACCAGGCCCCGAGGATTCTCAATCCGGCCCTAGTTTCAAAGTTCTGGATTTTGCATTGTGATCTAAGTGTTGCCATAGTGATGGAACCCTCTGATGTTGCACTGATTGGAAAGGGGGTGGGGGTCTGCTTTTATTTTGCCCTCAGGCAGATCCTTTGAACTTCTCTGTGGACTACTTGCCACTGTGCTCCAAGTGTGGCCGTTTGCTCACGGTACAAAGAAAGCGGGAAATTAAGCAGTGAGGGAGGAAGCAGATAGGCTGCAGAGGGATAGAGTGGGCAAGAACGTAGGGAACACAAGGTGTCGAATTGTGACATTATCCACTTTGGTAGGGAGGAGAGAGGGGGGGGGATGAAAAGCAGATTTATTTTTGAATCGTGAGAGACTGGGAAACGTTTGCATTTCGAGGGACCTGGGTGTCCTTGTACATGAATCACAGAAAGTTAACATGCAGGTACAGCAAGCAATTAGGAAGGTAAATGTTATGTTAGCTTTTATTACAAAGGGATTGGAGTATAAGAGTAAAGAAGTCTTACTACAGTTATACAGGGCATTGGTGAGGCCACACCTGGAGTACTGTGTGCAGTTTTGGTCTCCTTACCTAGAGAAGGACATACTTACCCTAGAGGGAGTGAAATGAAGGTTCACTAGACTGATTCCTGGGATGAGGGGATTGTCCTATGAGGAGAGATTGAGGAGACTAGACCTACATTCCTTGGAGTTTAGAAGAATGAGGGTGATCTCATTGAAACATGAAATTCTTAAGGGTCTTGACAGGGTAGATGCTGAGAAAATGTTTCCCCCTGGCTGGGGAATCTAGAACACGGGGTCACAGTCTCAGAATAAGGGGTCAGCCATTGGGACTGAGATGAGGAGAAATTTCTTCACTCAGAGGTTGTGAATCTTTGGAATTCTCTATCCCAGAGAGCTGTGGATGTTCAGTCGTTGAGTGTATTCAAGACTGAGATCGATGGATTTTTGGGTACTAAGGGACATGGGGATAGTGCAGGAAGGCGGAGATGAGGGAGAAGATCAGTCGTGATCTTGTTGAATGGCGGAGCAGGCTTGAAGGGCCGAATGGCCTACTCCAGCTCCTACTCCTTATGTAATGCTTCCAGATCCTGTCTTCCCTTCGGGTCTCCCCTCCTCTTTGTGCAGTAACGGGGAGAAGGAATGTATCAAGTCAAGGGCAGGGTCTTTTGGAACCCTTGGCCAAAAGTGGGCCCTGCCCTTGGGACTGCTCAGTCTGCACTGCTCTGAAGGAGGCAGCTTCTGATTCCTACGGGTGAAAGTTCGGCTGCCCCTCCTTTGCTGTGCTGGCTGGTGACCCGGAATGTTCCAGGGGTGGGGAAGAGTTTGGTGACCAAACCTGCTTGCGCAGTTGGGAGTCTGTCAGTTCTGTAATGTACCCTGGGCTTTCCATGGCTAACGTGTCCTGTCTCCTCCTCCTCTGCCTTGCAGGGTTTTGTCTGGCACACGCAGAAAGAAAATGGCAGCCTTGCTCAGACTGCTGCGGCCCAGGGGCCTTCCCTTGCTCCTCACCCATCTCCTCTGCTGCGGGCTGGCCCTCCAGATGGTGGCGGGTCACGGCCACTCCCACAGCGACATGCACCACGGCCACTCGCACGACCACCACGGCCACTCGCACGACCACGGGGACGACCTCACCGGCCACTCCTACCCGCGCGATGATCACGCACATTCGCAGGAAGACGAGGGGAAGAGTCGCTGGAAGCAGGCCATGGCATCGGAGCTGCCACAAGCCGGGAAGGAGGCATCGAACCCAGTTGAGCTGTGGTCACAGGTTGGTGTCTTGTTCCAGTCCAACCCAATCCAATCCACCGGTCAAATTCCGTTCCGTCCCATTCCGTTCAAATCCAGTCCAACCCAATCCACCAGTTTTGTTCCATTCCAATCCAGTCCAGTCCGGTCCAAGACAGGTCATAATCTCGTTCCAATCCGGTTCACCAGCCCAGTTCATCGGAACAGGAGGAGGCCATTCAGCCCCTCGAGCCAGTATGGCCATCCCATGAGATCTGGGCTGCCCTGTGAAATAACTCCAAGTATCCGCCTTTGCTCCATATCCCTTAATACCTTGGGGTGAGCAAAGCTCTTACCAATCTCAGATTAAAAAATTTACAATTGATCCAGTATCAGTTGCCATTTGCCGAAGAGAATCCCAAACATCTGCTACCCTTTATGTGTAGAAGTGTTTCCTAATTTCACTCCTGAAAGGTCTGGCTCTAATTTTTAGTCTGTGCCCCCTTGCCTGAGACTCCTCAACCAGTGGAAAAGGTTTCTCTCTATCTACCCCATCAGTTCCTCTTAATATCTTGAAAACCGATCAAGCCTTCTAAATTCAAGGGAATGCATCCCTAGTTTGTATCTCTCCTTGTAGTTTAACCTTTACAGTCCAGGTATCATTCTGGTAAATCTACACTGCACTCTCTTCAAAGCCAATATTTCCTCCTAAGGTGTGTTCTAGTCAGGGCTTTGTATAGCTGAAGCATGACCTCTAACCCCTTGTGTTTCTCTAGATATAAAGGCCAGCATTCAACTCAAGATTTTGACTATTTTCTGTACCTGTTCATGGCATTTTAACGATCTGTGTACTAGGGGCCCCCAAGTCTCTTTGGACCTCCACTGTTTCCAGCTCGTCCCCCATCTAGAAAGTCCAGTTCAGTTCCGTTGCGTTCCAAACCAGGCCAAGTGATCTTCCTCTGCTTACGTCACAGAAATTCCCAAAGCCCTTACCCCTTTTTCACTTGGCTTGTCAAGATTCATTGCAAAAATATTGTGTCGCAGCAAAGTATCATGGTTTTGTCGTACGATCTGTGTCCAGCTCTTCCAAACGCTGACGTCCCGCCCTGTCCCCATCTTGGCTCCCTTTTTCTCAGAATCCGAATGGGTTCAAGTCCCACACCAAGACCTGAGTGCAAAATCGAGGCTGACGCTCTCAGTGCAGCGCTGAGTGAATCTGATAGGGCCTCTTATCAGCCTGTTTCTGGACAGAATGGGTCCCATGGGATCAATTCCAAGAGGTGGCATGAGGGAAAACGTTTTTAACGCAATGAGGGGTTCATCTTTGGGATGCACTGCCTGATGGGGCAGTGGAAGTGGACTCAGTAGTAGCATTCAAAAGGATAAATAATTCAACGAGACAAAATTGAAGGAATGGGGGGAAGGAGTGGTGGAGTGGGGCATGACTGGATTGCTCTTTGAAAGAGCCAGTACAGACCTGATGGACTGAATGGCCTCCTTCTGTCTGGTACTGTTCTGTGGCGATATGAGAGGAGGGGAGCACGGCTAGCTTCCTGACCCATGTTCATCCCCCAAACTCCACTAAAAATGGATTAATGTCTGATTTATCTCATTGCTGCTTGGTGGGAGCTTGCTGTGTGCAAACTGACTGCCATGTTTCCTACATAGCAGCTAGACTTCAAAAAGTCTATAAAGTGCGTTGGGACGTCCTGGCTGTGAAAGGCATCGATAGAAATGCACATTCTTTTCTCCATTTACGAGACCTGTCTTGATGTTTCTCTCTTTAGTGCAGCTCTTGTATCCTCCTCCGCGTGAATTTGCCCGGGTAACATTCCAAGGGGCAAACCCCTCGATTACCTCATCCAACCGTGAACCCAGAATGTGCTCCATGGCTATTTGAGAGTGGAAGGCATCGCCGCAGAGCTTGGCTCTGCCCCTCACCTGGCTTTACTGCGCGCACTGAGGTCCCAGGATAGAGATCGGGAAGCAGCAGCCCCGAGATAATCAAACCCAGGACAGACTGGGAACGTCGCGATCAGCGTGGCCCAGGACTAAAGCAGGTGGCGGGTTTGCCAGTAATGTCACCGAGGCCTCAGTTTGTATTCTTTTCCTGCTTTACTGTGAAGTCTGAGTGGGCGAATGTAAATATTGAGCTAATTTTTGAACCTTTGTCGATTGGCGACAGAGAGGCAAGATCCATTTATTGAGAGGGGTACCTTCCTCCTTCTCATCTCTTGTTCTGTTGCGCGTCGATTTTCGTGTGTGGCTCAGGACAGTGAGACCACCTCCCTGTCACACCTAGGACAATCCCTTCTCCCCTACCCCCCGCCCCCAACCTCCTTCACAAGACAATATTTTTAGTATTTCCCTTGGTGTCTCGTAAGCTCACAGTGCATGCTGACCCCCCCCCCTCCCACCTTCCCCACAAAGACCAGTGACCCCACAAAGCCCAGTGACTCATAGGAACAGGAGTAGGCCATTTGGCCCTTCAGGCCTGCTCCACCATTCGATAAGATCATAGCTGATCTGATTGTGTCCTTAACTCCACTTTCCTGTCTTCCCCCCCCATAACCCTTGACTGCCTTATCTATCAAAAATCGATCTAACTCAGCCTTCAATAAATTCAATGACCCAGCTTCCACTGCTTTCAGGGGAAGAGAATTCCACAGACTAAAAACTCTCTGAGAGAAGAAAACTCTCCTCATCTACATCTTAAAAGGGGAGACCTCTTATTTTTAAACCGTGTCCCATCGTTCTAGTTTCCCCCACAAGAGGAAGCATCATCCACTCTATCAAGCACTGATCCCTGTGGCACACTACTATATCCCCAGCTGCCATCCAGAAAATGCCTTATTCCTGCTCTCTGCTTTATGTTAACCAACCAGTCCTATATCCATGCTAATATGTTATCCACTACACCATGCGCTCTTATTTTGTGTCATAACCTTTGATGTGACACCTTATCAAATGCCTTTTGGAAATCCAAGTATACCACATCTACAGGTTCCCCTTTATCCACATTGCCTGTTACTTCCTCAAAGAACTCTAATAAATTGGTTAAACACGATTTCCCTTTCACAAAACCATGTTGACTCTGTCTGATCCCATTATGATTTTCTAAGTATCCTGCTATGACCCCCTTAATAATGGATTCGAGCAATTTCCCAATGACAGATATTAGGCTAACTGGCTTATAGTTCCCTGCTTTGTGTCTGCCTCCTTTCTTGAATAAAGGTATTACATTTGCTATTTTCCAGTCCGCTGGGACCCTTCCAGAATCCAAGGAATTTTGGAAGATTATAACCAAAGCCTCAACTGTCTCTGCAGCCAATTCTTTTAAGATGCAGGCCATCTGGTCCTGGGGACCTGTCAGCTTTTAGGCCTAATAGTTTTCCCAGCACCTTTTCCCTGGTGATTTTTTTTTTAAGTTACTCCCTGCCTTTCGCTTCTTGATTTTCAAATATTTTGGGAGGGTTTCTTAATCTTCTACAGTGAAGACAGATACAAAATACCTGTTCAATGGCTTCCGCCATTTCCTTGTTTTCCATTATCAATTCCCCAGACTCACTCTCTAGAGGACCAACACTAGCTTTAGTTACACTTTTCCTATTTAAATACTTGCAGAAACTCTTACTGTCTTTTTATGTTACTAGCTACTTTTTTCTCATACTCTACTTTCTCCCTCTTATTTTTTTTAGTCATACTTTGCTGGTTCTGTCCAATCTTCTGACTTGCCACTAATCTTTGCAGAATTGTGCAGTGTTTCTTTCAATTTGATACTATTCTTAACTTCCTTATTTTATTTCTTTCTTTCTCACTGGGATAAATCTTTACTGAGAGTTATTAAATATCTCCTTAAAAGTCTGCCACTGCATCTCTACTGTCCTACTCTTTAACATAGTTTCCCAGTTCACTTTAGCCAACTCTGCCTTCATACTCTTATAATTACCTTTATTTAGGTTTAAAACACTAGTCTTTGACCCACACTTCTCGCCTTCAAACTGAATGTGAATTTTTATCACATTTTAATCGCTGTTGCCTTGAGGCTCTTTTACTACAAGGTTATTGATTAATCCTGTCTCATCGCACAGTACCAGGTCTAGAATAGCCTGCCCCTTGGTTGGTGCTAAAATGTACTGCTCGATGAAACTGTGCTGAATACACTCTATGAACTCATTTTCTAGGCTCCCCTTGCCAATCTGATGTGCCCAGTCTACATGTAGATTGAAGTCACCCGTGATTATTGAGGTGCCTTTCATAAACGCCCCATTTATGTCTTGCTGTATTCTCTGTCCTACAGCGTAACTACTGTTAGGGGGAACTATAAACTATACCTGCCAGAGACCTATTCCCTTTCCTATTACTTATCTGTACCCAAACAGATTCTACATCTTGCTCTTTCGAGCTAAAGTCATCCTGAATTAATAGGGCAACCCCACCACCTTTTCCTAGCTTCCTGTCTTTCCAAAATGTTAAATACCCTTCAGTGTTCAGGTCCCAGCCAGGGTCACCCTGCAACTGTGTCTCCGTAATGGCTGTCAGGTCATACATATACATTTCTATCTGTGCAACAATTCATCCATTTTGTTACGAATGCTGTACGCAACAGGTACAGAGCCTTCAAATTGGTCTTTTTACCATTGTTGCAGTCTCTGGCCTTATCTGTTGGTGCACTCTTAAGTTTGCATGCTCTGTTGCTTCCTGCCACACTTTGTTTATCATTACCCTGCTCTATTACCTTGACGTTTTTCTTCAGTTTATCACATCTCCCCTCACATGACTCCCGCAAAGCCCCTTGACCTCTCAGCAGGTGGCCCGTGACCTCACAATGTCCTGTGACCACTCGCTGTGTCACTCCTCGATCAGTGGCTCCACTTGTTCGAACTCCCAGCACCAGATGAGAATCTCTCACACCCAGACCTTCGACACAGTGTTTGAGGCCAATGACGGCTCATTGGTGAGACTATTTGGATAAATATTAGTCAGGACAGCAGGGAGAACTCCCCTGCTCTTCGTCAGATACTGGCCGTGGGATCTCGCCTGAGAGGGCAGACGGGGATTCGGGTTAACGTCGCATTCAAAACAAGGCACCTCTGACAGCGCGGCACTCCCTCGGTACTGACCCTCCGACAGCGCGGCACTCCCTCGGTACTGACCCTCCGACAGCGCGGCACTCCCTCGGTACTGACCCTCCGACAGCGCGGCACTCCCTCGGTACTGACCCTCCGACAGCGCGGCACCCCCTCGGTACTGACCCTCCGACAGCGCGGCACCCCCTCGGTACTGACCCTCCGACAGCGCGGCACCCCCTCGGTACTGACTCTCCGACAGCGCGGCACCCCCTCGGTACTGACCCTCCGACAGCGCGGCACCCCCTCGGTACTGACCCTCCGACAGCGCGGCACCCCCTCGGTACTGACCCTCCGACAGCGCGGCACCCCCTCGGTACTGACCCTCCGACAGCGCGGCACCCCCTCGGTACTGACACCACTCCCGCCCCGATAGCGCAGCACCCCCTCGGTACTGACCCCCGACACCGCAGCACCCCCCCTCGGTACTGACCCCCACCACCTCCCCACCGACAGTGCAGCACCCCCTCGGTCCTGAACCTCCTCCCCACTCCCCCCCCCCCCCAAACAGCGCAGCACTCCCTCAATACTGTACTTGATCCCATGATCTCCTGACCACAAGGCGGGACTGCTACCGTCTAAGTCACCGTTGACACTGTCATCATGGGCCATTACGCTGTCGGACACTGTCAGGAAGCTCCTGAAGTAGTTCAGCAATTGGGTGACCTGTATCTCATCGTCTTCTCTGTGTAAACTGATATGTGTCTGTGTCCCACAGGCTATTGGAGCGACAGTGTTGATCAGTGCCGCTCCCTTCCTCATCCTCTTCTTCATCCCTGTCGAGGCAAACACTTCCAAACACAAATGTCTCCTCAAAGTGCTGTTGAGCTTTGCCTCGGGAGGGCTGCTGGGAGACGCTTTCCTCCATCTCATCCCGCATGCACTCGGTAAGTCAGCATGGCCTCGCCAGACAGACAGGAGGGATGGGGGCGAACGAGGGGCGGAGTGGGGGAGGGGGCGAGTGAGAGGCGGTGTGGGGCAGAGGGGGGGAGGGGTGGAGTGGGGGAGGGTGCGAGTGAGGGGCGGGGTGGAGCGGGGCAGAGCAGGGGAGGGTGCAGAGCGAGGGGCAGTGATGTGAGGGGGCGAGAGGGTCCAGGGTTGGAGGTAGGGGAGAGGGCAATTGTTGGGAGGGGATAAAGCTGCGGTCGAGTCTGGGTGTGGTGGGGAGGGGAGGGTGGTGGGGAAGGGGGGTGGGAAGAGGTTTCGGGCAGTTGTGTTTTAAAATGAAGTGATTTCACACAGGGCGGCGCAGTGGCTAACACCGCAGCCTCACAGCTCCAGTGACCCGGGTTCAGTTCTGGCTTCTGCCTGTGCGGAGTTTTCAAGTTCTCTCTGTGACCGCGTGGGTTTCCTCCGGGTGCTCCGGTTTCCTCCCACGTGCCAAAGACTTGCGGGTTGATAGGTAAATTGGCCATTGTAAAAAATTGCCCCCTAGTGTAGGTAGGTGGTTGGAAAATTGAGGGAAGATGGGGATGTGAGAGGGAAAATGGCATTAATGTAGCATTGGTATAAATAGGTGGAAGATAGTCGGCTCAGACTCAATTGGCTGAAGGGCCTGTTTCGGTGCTGTATCTCTCTATGACACCGATGTAAAAACTCGCAGGCTGCGGTCCTTGAGCATGTGTATTAAGGCCAGAATGGATGCTTTGTGGAATTTCTCAGCCAGTGTTAGTGACAGATATATGGGCTGCTCCCACACCAGGACCGGGCTCAGCACAGCACTCCTGTGGCAGGAAACAAACTGATACAGAGGGACAGATGGGCAAGCGGTGAGAATTGCAGGCAAGAGATTGCGAGCTCACAGTCCCTGCTCTGAACCCAGCAGACTGACATGGAAGAAGTCAGGTTTTGCGTGAACAAACACAGATTTGTAAATGGCAGGCACGTGGTTTGATACTTGGCTGTCACTGGTTGATGAGAGAATTGAGAATGGGTTCAGTAGCTGGAATTTGCTTTGTCTGTTCCTCTCTGTGTTCGCTTGGCAGCTTTGAAGCTCAGACATTTGTCTCTGGCCTTAATGATCCAGCACAGAAGGGAGGCCATACATCCCATCGTGCCAGTGCTGGCCCTTTGGTAGAGCTATTCAGTTAACCCCACTCCCTTGCTGTATCCTCATCGCCCTATATATTCAAGTGTTTAACCAGTTCTCCTCTAATGTTATCACTGAGACAGCACATTCTGAGTTATCAATCTGTCTGCCTTTGAAAGGGGGTGAAGTAGCACATCTTAGAGAAGGTGATAGAAATGAGACTCCGTTCAGGACACTGTGGGCTTCCTGTTGCTGCATCCCTGGGTTACATTGTTGTATAATTAGATATTGGATGTTAGGGGCACACTCCTGGACGTAAAGATGCTCAGACAGCTTAGGGGAATGGCCAGCCCCTGATGGAATGTCCGAGGCAATCCCAACACTTGCGAGCGGGAAGGTCTGTGCCAAGTCACCTCGGATGTCAGGATGATGCGGGGGGGGTTGGGCTGGAAAGCTGTAGATGGCATCTCTGCACCCGATCACCACGCGGAAGGCCTGTGGGTGAGGGGTGCGGAACGCCAATGACACCAGTGCGCCACAGCCCTTCACCCAGACTAGACTCGGAGAGCGCTGACCCTCGGAGGAGGTGGTACAGGTCGGGGAGGGGCAGTGAAGGGGGTATCAGAGGACAGAGAGTGGGGCTGCAGCTTGCACTCTGGGGTGGGAAGGGCTCGGGGTGGGGGGTTGGATCGTGGGAACGAGCCAGGTGTTGGATAAAGTCAGTTGTTTTGGAAACTAATTGTTTTTTTTTGCAGAGCCACATTCTCACCTCGAGGCACCTGATCCCTCGCACAGTCACTCGGAGGATCCCGATTTCGATCACAGGCACTCACACGAAGGTAAGACAGCGATGAGGATTCAGCATGTGGCCTCCTCGGTGGGTGTGTTCACCGCCCCATTTTGACAGTGCAGCGCTCCCTCAGTACTGACCCCCAGTCAGTGCAGCACTCCCTCAGTACTGACCCCCAGTCAGTGCAGCACTCCCTCAGTACTGACCCCCAGTCAGTGCAGCACTCCCTCAGTACTGACCCCCAGTCAGTGCAGCACTCCCTCAGTACTGACCCCCAGTCAGTGCAGCACTCCCTCAGTACTGACCCCCAGTCAGTGCAGCACTCCCTCAGTACTGACCCCCAGTCAGTGCAGCACTCCCTCAGTACTGACCCCAGTCAGTGCAGCACTCCCTCAGTACTGACCCCCAGTCAGTGCAGCACTCCCTCAGTACTGACCCCCAGTCAGTGCAGCACTCCCTCAGTACTGACCCCCAGTCAGTGCAGCACTCCCTCAGTACTGACCCCCAGTCAGTGCAGCACTCCCTCAGTACTGACCCCCAGTCAGTGCAGCACTCCCTCAGTACTGACCCCCAGTCAGTGCAGCACTCCCTCAGTACTGACCCTCTGACAGTGCAGCACTCCCTCAGTACTGACCCCCAGTCAGTGCAGCACTCCCTCAGTACTGACCCTCTGACAGTGCAGCACTCCCTCAGTACTGACCCCCAGTCAGTGCAGCACTCCCTCAGTACTGACCCTCTGACAGTGCAGCACTCCCTCAGTACTGACCCCCAGTCAGTGCAGCACTCCCTCAGTACTGACCCCCAGTCAGTGCAGCACTCCCTCAGTACTGACCCCCAGTCAGTGCAGCACTCCCTCAGTACTGACCCCCAGTCAGTGCAGCACTCCCTCAGTACTGACCCCCAGTCAGTGCAGCACTCCCTCAGTACTGACCCCCAGTCAGTGCAGCACTCCCTCAGTACTGACCCCCAGTCAGTGCAGCACTCCCTCAGTACTGACCCCCAGTCAGTGCAGCACTCCCTCAGTACTGACCCTCTGACAGTGCAGCACTCCCTCAGTACTGACCCCCAGTCAGTGCAGCACTCCCTCAGTACTGACCCCCAGTCAGTGCAGCACTCCCTCAGTACTGACCCTCTGACAGTGCAGCACTCCCTCAGTACTGACCCTCTGACAGTGCAGCACTCCCTCAGTACTGACCCCCAGTCAATGCAGCACTCCCTCAGTACTGACCCTCTGACAGTGCAGCACTCCCTCAGTACTGACCCCCAGTCAGTGCAGCACTCCCTCAGTACTGACCCCCAGTCAGTGCAGCACTCCCTCAGTACTGACCCCCAGTCAGTGCAGCACTCCCTCAGTACTGACCCCCAGTCAGTGCAGCACTCCCTCAGTACTGACCCCCAGTCAGTGCAGCACTCCCTCAGTACTGACCCTCTGACAGTGCAGCACTCCCTCAGTACTGACCCCCAGTCAGTGCAGCACTCCCTCAGTACTGACCCCAGTCAGTGCAGCACTCCCTCAGTACTGACCCCCAGTCAGTGCAGCACTCCCTCAGTATTGACCCCCAGTCAGTGCAGCACTCCCTCAGTACTGACCCCCAGTCAGTGCAGCATTCCCTCAGTACTGCTCTGGGAGTGTCTGCGTGGATTCTGTGCTGAGTTTCCGGAGGGGGATTTGAAGCCAGGCCCTGCTGCCTCTCTCGGCCTGCAGTGCAGTGCGAGGCTCTGCTATGATTGGTTAATGTGGGTTGGGATGACTGACTGAGTTGTTCACTGTTATCTCTCTCTCTCTCGTCCTGCAGCTCATGGCCACGACCACTCCCACGTGACGTCTGTCGGCCTCTGGGTACTCGGTGGAATCATCGCCTTCCTGGTGGTGGAAAAGTTTGTCCGTCACGTGAAAGGTGGTCACGGCCACAGTCACGCACACGGTGTGTTTTGAGAGTGCGGTTTGTTTACTTAGTGTTGTCTGTGTGGGGAGGGGCTTGTGGGGTGCTGATGATGACCTGTTGCATTGAGAGCTTGCAGGAGAGGGGACTGGGTTTAATGTAACCGTGGTGCAGCCTCTTCTTAGTGGGTTCCTGCTTCAAGGGGGAACCTCGATCGTGCAGTTGGCATGGCGCGTGTCCGAGGGATGAGTGGGACTGTGTGCTAAATGCTGTACCTGTCCTGCTCTGGGAGTGTTTGATGGGACAGTGTAGAGGGAACTTTACTCTGTATCTAACTGTGCTGTACCTGTCCTGGGAGTGTTTGATGGGACAGTGTAGAGGGAACTTTACTCTGTATCTAACTGTGCTGTACCTGTCCTGGGAGTGTTTGATGGGACAGTGTAGAAGGAGATTACTCTGTATCTAACCTTTATTTTTTCTTTTTTAGTGTAGAGGGAGCTTTACTCTGTATCTAACCCGTGCTGCATCTGTCCTGGGAGTGTTTGATGGGGACAGTGTAGAGGGAGATTTACTCTGTATCTGACCCCATTTTTTTTTTTTTGTTGAGGGGGCCTTTATTCCTCAGGCCCCCTTTATATACATACTTATATTTTTAAAATAACTTTATTAAAACCAGATAAATAAACAAAAAACTCAAATTAAAATGCCATTCTCGGCGTCGACGATGCACTCCAGTCCCTGCGGTGCCCACCGGTCGCGGAAGGCCTCAAGCGTACCGGCGGACACCGCATGCTCCTTTTCCAGGGACACCCGGGCGCGAACGTAACCGCGGAAGAGGGGCAGGCAATCGAGGAGGACGGACCCCCCGACGGCCCGCAACCTGGACCTGTGAATTGCCACCTTGGCCAGGCCCAGGAGCAGACCGACGAGGAGATCCTCCTCCCGGCCCAAGCCCCTCCGCACCGGGTGCCCAAAGATCAGGAGCGTGGGACTGAAGTGCAGCCAGAATTTGAGGAGCAGCCCCTTCAGATACTCAAATAGGGGCTGCAACCTCGCACACTCCATATAAATGTGGAACACGGACTCGTCCAGGCCGCAGAAAGTACAGCTGGCCTGGGAGTCCGTGAACCTACTTAAAAGCCTATTGCACGGGACTGCTCTGTGCAGCACCCTCCACCCCAGGTCCCCGATGTAAAGGGGAAGACTCCCGCGTATAGAGACCTCCATCGGGGTTTCCCCAGGCCACCAGATGGCAACGCGGACCGCCAGGGCGTGTCCGGCCGGCTGACGAGGGCGAGGAAGTGGAGAGTGTGCAGGAGCAGCCCGTACAAGAAACCCCTCCGCGCCGATGGACCCCTGTACTGTACCTGTCCTGGGAGTGTTTGATGGGGAACAGTGCAGAGGAAGCTTTACTCTGTCTTAACCCCCGTACTGTACCTGTCCTGGGAGTGTTTGATGGGAACTGTGTAGAGGGAGCTTTACTCTGTATCTGACCCCATTTTTTTTTTTTTCTAACCCGTACTGTACCTGTCCTGGGAGTATTTGATGGAGACAGATTGGAGGGAGCTTTACTCTGGATCTAACCCCCGTACTGTACCTGTCCTGGGAGTATTTGAAGGAGACAGTGTGTAGGGAGCTTTACTCTTTATCTAACCCGTACTGTACCTGTCCTGGGAGTATTTGATGGAGCCAGATTGGAGGGAGCTTTACTCTGGATCTAACCCCCGTACTGTACCTGTCCTGGGAGTATTTGAAGGAGACAGTGTGTAGGGAGCTTTACTCTTTATCTAACCCGTACTGTACCTGCACTGGGAGTACGGGATGGAGACAGATTGGAGGGAGCTTTACTCTGTCTTAACCCCCGTACTGTACCTGTCCTGGGAGTGTTTGATGGGGACAGTGTAGAGGGAGCTTTACTCTGTATCTAACCTGTGCTGTATCTGCCATGGGATATGTGACATAGAGTGGCAATACTACACCCAAAGGCGTTGATATCTCCTTTCTCCTGCTTTAGGATGAGGGAGAATTTTTAGGTTCTGCTTTTAACCAGTCAGTGGGTGCGGAAAAACCTCCATCTTTGGGGGGGGAGGGGGGAGCCAAGGGGGTGGAGCTCCCAGCCTTGCCTTGTGACTTCACTGATTTTGTTTCTTTAGCTGCTGCTCCAAAGGCCAAGGAGAGCTTGGAGGAGGAGGAGGACAACAAACATGGTGAACCGAGGGGTGGGGTCAGGCGCAGGAAGCCTGATGTCCCCAGTGCCAAGACCGAAGCCAAGGTGCAGGGAACTGGTAAGTGCAGAGCATCACGATGGTCACAGTGGGGAAGGTGGGCGGGACAGGCAGGGTAAATGGGGGCACAGGAGCAGGGCGGGACAGGCAGGGGAGATGGGGGCACAGGAGCAGGGCGGGACAGGCAGGGGAAATGGGGGCACAGGAGCAGGGTGGGACAGGCAGGGGAGATGGGGGCACAGGAGCAGGGCGGGACAGGCAGGGGAGATGGGGGCACAGGAGCAGGGCGGGACAGGCAGGGGAAATGGGGGCACAGGAGCAGGGTGGGACAGGCAGGGGAAATGAGGGCACAGGAGCAGGGTGGGACAGGCAGGGGAGATGGGGGCACAGGAGCAGGGTGGGGCAGGTAGGGGAGATGGGGGCACAGGAACAGGGCAGGACAAGCAGGGGAGATGGGGGCACAGGAGCAGGGCAGGACAAACAGGGGAGATGGGGGCACAGGAGCAGGGCGGGACAGGCAGGGGAGATGGGGGCACAGGAGCAGGGTGGGACAGGCAGGGGAGATGGGGGCACAGGAGCAGGGTGGGACAGGCAGGGGAGATGGGAACACAGGAACAGGGCAGGACAAGCAGGGGAGATGGGGGCACAGGAGCAGGGCGGGACAGGCAGGGGAGATGGGGGCACAGGAGCAGGGCGGGACAGGCAGGGAGATGGAGGCACAGGAACAGGGCGGGACAGGCAGGGGAAATGGGGGGACAGGCAGGGGAGATGGGGGCACAGGAGCAGGGCGGGACAGGCAGGGGAGATGGGGGCACAGGAGCAGGGCGGGACAGGCAGGGGAGATGGGGACACAGGAACAGGGTGGGACAGGCAGGGGAAATGGGGGCACAGGAGCAGGACGGGACAGGCAGGGGAGATGGGGACACAGGAACAGGGTGGGACAGGCAGGGGAAATGGGGGCACAGGAGCAGGGCTGCAAACTGCTGGCTGCTTCACTGTGGGCCAGTGACCTCGGGAGTTGGGTTGCAGATTCTGCCCGGCCGATGGAGGCTCGGTGAAGCGCAGTGGCAGCCGTTCCCTGGTTTTGTGGGAATTATGACGCAAAGTAGATTCAGGAGGGAAGGGACATTGTGGTTTTGCAGCGGGCCACCCGACAAGCTGTGCCATCCCACGTGCCACACCGCATGCCACAATGCATCACATGCCGCGCCATCCAACAAGCTGCGATGTGCCACAAGATGAGCCACACACCGCAACGCACCATCCCATGTGCTGTGATGTGACACACGCCGCAGTGTGTCACATGGCACCGCGTGTCGCGACACGCGCCACATGCATTGGCACGCCAGCCTTCCCACAGTTATCTCACGAGCAGCTCCTCTCTCTCTCTCCCCCGATCTCAGATATTAAGGTGTCGGGCTACTTGAACTTGGCGGCGGACTTCACCCACAACTTCACGGACGGGCTGGCGATCGGCGCCTCGTTTCTGGTCAGCACCAACGTGGGCATCATCACCACCATCACCATCCTGCTGCACGAGATCCCCCATGAGATTGGTGACTTTGCGATCCTGGTGCAGTCCGGGTGCAGCAAGCACAAAGTAAGCGATGGGCGGGAGGGAGTGACAGGGCAGGTCGGGGGGAGCTGTGGCCAAAAGCAGTGCCATCACTTTGCCACGGGGAAATATGAGCTCACCCCCCCCCCCCCCCCCCCACTGTCCCTCATACCCTGCAGCACCAGAAGCATCAAGTTGTCCGAACCCTCCCTGCTGAAGTGAGCATCACACTGAGTTCCATTCACCCGTCACCCCTGTGCTCGCTGGCCTGCGCGGGCTCCCAGTTAAGCAACGCCTCCATTTTAAAATTCTCATCCTTGGGTTCAAATCCCACCACAGCCACCTCTGTAATCTCCTCCAGCCCCACAACCCTCCAAGATATCTGCGCTCATCTTAATTCTGCCCTCTTGAGCATCCCCGATTTTAATCGCTCCACCATTGGCAGCTTGCCTGGGCCCTAAGCTCTGGAATTCCCTCCCTGAACCTCTCCGCCTCGCTCCTCTGTTAAGACGCTCCTTAAAACCTACTTCTTTGAACAAGCTTTTGGTCACCTTCCCAAAGATCTCCTCGTCACCTCACACTCCATTGCTGTTGAGTCATGGAATGAGACAGGGCGGAAGGGGGCCATTCGGCCCATCGTGCCTGTGCTGGCTCCTTGGTAGAACCCTCCAATGAGTCCCACTCCCTTGCTCTTTCCCCATAGCCCTGTAAATGTTTCCCCTTCATTATTTATCCAGTTCCCCTTTTTGAAAGTTAGGACTGAATCTGCTTCCCCCGCCCCGTCAGGCAGCGCGTTCCAGATCACAACTCACCGCTTTAAAAAAGAATGTTTCCTCATGTCACCTCTGGGTCTTTTGCCAATCACATTAAATCTCTGCCCTCTGGTCACTGACCCTCCTGCCACTGGAAACAGTTTCTCCACCTTAACTCTATCACCACCTCTCATAATTGTGAACCCCTAGATTAAATCTCCTCTTAACCTTCTCTGCTCTAAAGAGAACAATCCCAGCTTCTTCACATTAACTGAACTCCCTCATCCCTGATCCCATTCAACTAAATCTCCGCTGCACCCTCTCCAAGGCACCCACATCGTTCCTAAAGTGTGGAGCCCAGAACTGGACACAAAACTCCAGCTGGGGTCTAACCAGTGATTTATTAAGGTTTAGTGTTAACTAGCTTGCTTTTGTTTTCTCTGCCCCCTGTGGTTGATCTTGTCTCTCTCTCGTTCTCTGTCTGCTCTCGCAGGCCATGATGCTGCAGTTGATCACTGCCATTGGTGCCCTGGCTGGGACGGTCTGCTCCCTGATGGCGGAGGGAATCGGCGAGGCAGCTACCGCCTGGATTCTCCCTTTCACCGCCGGGGGCTTCATCTACATCGCCACTGTGTCCGTCATCCCGGAGCTGCTGGACGACTCGAAGCCCCTGCAGTCGCTGCTGGAGGTGACGGCTCTGCTCGTTGGAGTCCTGATGATGGTCCTGATCGCAGAGTACGAGTAGGACCCCCCACAGCGATCGGACACGGAGTGGTGGGGGGGAGGGGGGTTGTGGAAGGGCGGGCGGGCGGCGTCGAGAGGAATAGCGAGGGGCACCGACAGAACCTCATTGTGAGTGGAAGAGAGGGGCGCGGGGGTGGGGAAGACATGTAACCAATAGGAACCAACTGGGTCTGCGGTCGGCAGGGAGTCACGCAGTCCTCAACTCTCCTGGAGTGTTTCAGTGAACGCTCGGGAGTGGAAAGTGTATCAGCTGATAATCAGTTTTATATATATATCTATATATTTTTAAGGAAACTTCATTGTGCAAGGCTGGGTTTGGGACCAGTGGCAATGTGAGTGCATCACCCCAACACTGGTGACATCTGGATCGTAGCCCTTGGCTCTCATTCGCCGTTCCTGATTTGGGATCCGGAACTCCAGCGGAGGGTCCGAGTCCTGAGCTGTTTGTATCACTGATCTTGCTTTTTGTTGGGTCTAATGAGCTGCAGAGTTGAACCTGACAAAAGGACCAGTCTATGAGGGAGGGGGAGGGAGAACAAAAAAAAAATCAAAGCTCACTTCTTCAGCCCATCCCTCAGTTGAGCAAGAACTGACAGTGCCCTTCAGTGCTGGATGCGGGCTGGTGCAGCAAGGGGGCGGGGAGCAATCCTCCTCCTGTACCAACGGGTGGCTTTGGGCACGACACAGGCGGGAAGTGGCATTGCAACAATGGTTAAAACAAGGCCCAAGAAAATAGAAAACCTTTACTGCATCCTTTCTCATTCTTGGAGGCAAATGCGGATTCCACTCTGCGAATTGTGTTTTTCATTTCGCGTGAATGCGAGGGGGAAAGAACTGACAAACTGGTGGAGATTTAACCTGACGGCAGCTGAGCGAAGTAACCAGGTGAAGCGTAAAACTGGCGTTATCCCATGGGTTTCCCGCCCGGAGAGTTGGGTTATAATTGCCCCCAATGTGTGTGTGTGTATATATATATAATTTTTTAAAAGTGTAATCTGAAGTTTAGAGTGCTTTAATTTGTAATTTTTTTTTGTTAAAGTACTGTAATCTGGCTCCGTGTAGAAGGAACTGCATCGGAAGAGAATCATGATGATAATTGGCTGGGTTGCTAGGTTATTTTCTTTTGCCGTATCAAATATGTATCAACTGTTCTGAAATGATTAAAAAACCCTCAATCCTTTGCATTCAATAAACACCCACAAACACACACCTCATGGAGTCTGTACGTTGTGAGCTGGGCCTGATCACTCAGGTTCACCCACCTTGCCCGAGCTTTTAACTTTTTTCTTTAATTCATCCTTGGGATGTGGGTGTCGCTGGCCAGGCCAGCATTTATTGCCCATCCCGAATTGCCTTGAGAAGGTGGTGGTGAGCTGCCTTCTTGAACCACTGCAGCCCATGTGGTGTAGATGCACCCACAGTGCTGTTAGGAAGGGAGTTCCAGGATTTTGACCCACTGACAGTGAAGGAACGGCGATATAGTTCCGAGTCAGGATGGTTTGTGACTTGGAGGGGAACTTGCAGGTGGTGGTGTTCTCATGCATCTGCTACCCTTGTCCTAGTTGGTATAGGTCGCAGGTTTGGAAGGTGCTGTCTAAGGAGCCTTGGTGAGTTGCTGCAGTGCATGTTGTCGATGGTACACACTGCTGCCACTGTGCGTCGGTGGTGGAGGGAGTGAATGTTTGTGGATGGGGTGCCAATCAAGCGGGCTGCTTTGTCCTGGATGGTGCCGAGCTTCTTGAGTGTTGTTGGAGTTGCACCCATCTAGGCAAGTGGAGAGTATTACATCACACTCCTGA